>NC_133647.1:37564659-37864659 GCF_009905375.1 Apium graveolens
TTCAATCCCAATGGCACTCGTCTCAAATCATGTCCTCAACTGGGTTCGTCTATAAAAAGAACAACTTTATGGCTCTGGTGAACAAGCAATTCTGGCATCATGAGATTATCACAAGATGATGGACTTCATACTAACTGTAAATAGAGTTATGCCATGCTGAGTCCCCAACCATCTACTGTGAAGTTGTCGAGGAAATTTGGACTACAGCATTGTTCAACTCTAAGGACAAACTATTACCTTCACTCTCAACGTAATGAACATTGTGTTAATTGTGATGATATTGAAAAATGCTTTAAACTGCCTGAAATAACATACTTGCTCCACACCAGACACTGATGTGAGTAATATGCTAGTTTTTATGGGCTATGCTCTGGATGCCACTAAGTTAGGTGATGTTAGGAGATTGGGTCTTAGAAAAAAATGGAATTTTCTGTGTGATTCATTCATTAAGTGTTTTCTAGCAAATTAGCAATTTTGATGTTATATCTTACTCACTTTGTTCACATGCTTTATATGCTCCTTAGTGATATGTACTTCAATTGTAGCACTTCAGTTATGTATGAAATAGGGAGTAAATTATTGGATACTAAGAAAGGTCTAAGAATATTTATTTTGCTAGATTCTTCATGATGCTAGCTAATTTGTTCTGACAACCTCTCAATTAAGAACCCAACAAACAAGTTAGATTGTTGAGTCCAAGAGAGGAGAATTATTGCTGATTTAAACAGGGCAAATCATCACAGGATGTTACTCTTATGTACATGCCAATCATGGAACAGTCTCAGGTAAGTGAGGTAATGTTTATGTCCCTACTACTTCTCCACCTATTACTTTTTACAATCAATTGTGGCAATGGCATCTGTGAAAGTGACCAACAGATGCCTACCCAAGCCACAAAACCAAAATTTTCAAATCCAAGTCAAGAAGGCCTCATCTAGTTCTCTCAAAAGAAGCTAGTTATAAATCCACTAAAGACCAAGAGGAGTGTGAAGGGAAGTGAGTATGGTGAGGGATGGGTGATCATCAAAGAAACCCTAAGAATAAGGATGGAGAGGTGAGTGCATACCAGCCTAGCCACACTGCAGTTTCCCAACAAACTGCAGTGCTTAATAAGGACTAAGCTCATTGCTAGTTGCACCCTCCCAAAAGGGTGTCTATTGAACAAGCTCCCCAGTCAAGAGCACAGGCAAAAGCATTAGGGCACAAGCTCACCTCAGACTTATGCTAGAAAGAAGAAATCTAAAACCCTTAGGGATACACAGGGTGCACACACTGTGCAAACTGCAGTCAAGACTCAGTTATAGCACCTTCTCAAATTCAGATTGATGTGGCTCCTGTAAATATGGAGTCACAGCCAAAATATTAGTTATAGAAGCACCCTCACAACTCACTCACCCATAAATTCTCTGGACGTGGACATGATTTATACATCAATTCCTGATTCTCCATCTTTAACTCTCATGGAGGAGCCAAAATCTACAGCAAGTGAGCATCATCTTTTAGATGATTGTTGGCTCACTTGCCATTTTTTTAATTCTACTGAGAATACTGTGCAAAATCTCAGATCATCACCATAGATTCTACAGTAGTTTTCTACTCCAAACTCTGTCATTCTACTATCTCGATGGATATTGTTCATCAGTCGACTAGTGATTGTATCTCGACAGATGTGCTTAACAGCAGTCATCTTTTGACACTATCAACTACTACCTCGATGGATGTTTCTCATCCGTTGAACATCACTGCACCACTTCTAATTTCAGCTACTGTTACAAGTGCAGATGATCTAGTGGTTGTACGTCACTCTTAGGATTAAGGGAAGGAATGAACAGAGTGGGAGGCTGAGTTTCTTTCAGGGAAAGGAGAGGAAAGAGTGAAAATATACAAGCTATTTCTTCCATCTTGGTAAAGTGAGTGAGTGGAGTCCCACCTTAGTAGGTGAAGGTGAGAATGTAAGAGTGGGAACCAAAGGGAGCCCTTGAAGCAAAAATAGAGAAAATGAGAGAAAGCAGGTACAGAAGAGATAAGGGTGGAAACCACTGCTAGTGAGTCAATGAATGTCAGTGAAGCAAAAGGAGAAATTGTTTCAGCAAGAATATCAAGTTGTAATAAATTCTATCTCTTGGATGCTGAGATATTTACTCATCTTGTCCAGCATATCAAATTATGTCTGGACAAGGAAATGAGGAGGCTGAGAAGACATTGAACCTGGTGCACACTACTGCTTCTATGTAAGGGCCAAGGAGGATGTCGTCACTGCCATGCCATCCACAGCTGGTGATGATGTTGATTATCCAACTGTGGTTTTGAAGATATATTTGGGATGAAGATGATGATAAAGGAGATTCTGGATATAGGGGGAGAAGCAGGCCCTAGCTCAAAATCAAACATGCCATCTTGGGTGTTTGACAGAATGTGATGAGCACCATTTCTAATCCACTCTTTTTCACATCATTCAATAAACTCAGACAGCTCTTCAAGCTACTACAAATGCCAACACCAAGAGACTTCTTCAATGACATCTAAACTCTCTTCAACTGCACCAAATTTAATCTCTCAAGCAAAATCTAGATGTCACTGAGCTGAAGACATAAATTGATCAAGCAATAAAGATATTATTGTAAGATTGGAGGCTACCTTTCCTAACACAATAATGCTAGATATTAACAGACAATTTAGGAAAAACTCTGATCTAGCCAGCAAAGTGGACTCCTTAGACAAAGGCTCAAGACCCTGGAAACATCAATTACTGAAATCCATCTACATCAAGCCCACAAACTCTGCTCCTTCAAAACTGGTGGCTGCACAAACCTCAACTCAACTTGATGCTAACAAAAGGGGGAAAAAGACTCTATAAGTTAGTCAGGGGAGTCCAAGTGAGGGGGATAAAGTGCTGAACATTTAAGTCAGTAAAGTGATTGTGCCAACAATTGCTTTCTTTAAGTCACCAGCTCTTGACAGCATTGATCTGATCAAGATAGCAGCTGCTAAGTTGAATCAAATGAAAAATTGCAAAAGCTTGATGTAGCAGCAGTTGAGCAAGACTGGATGCCAAATGGAGGAAGCCTGATGAAAACATCAATAAGTTTGGTCCAATTGGGACAAGACCAGGTCTTCTCTCACTTCTCCCAATTGAGACAAATTTCAGCTAATGAAATGAGCTTAGGGAACATGGAAAGGGGTCAACCTCATCAATCAAGTCTCCAAAGGCCAGTGTGATTTTTCAGCCAAAAAGAATTATCCAAAGAATTCAGACAAAAATCCACTGGACCTAACTTATGAAACCCCTAGCCAGATGAAAAGAACTGCTTGCAAGGTCCATTGCATTTTCCAAAGATCCCAGAGACACAGTGTCAAGAACAGAATTTCAAAAATCTATAGAAATGGTAACTAATCTGTGTGGTGGCTGGACATCCACAGTTTGCAGAAGTTAAGAAAGAAGAAAAGGTGAGGCTCAAACAAAACAAAAGCAAGCTACTTTAGAAGCCAAGAACCTAGCCAAGAAGCCTGCAACCACAGAAGTTGCATTGCCAGCTGTGACACTGAGAATTTGAATGAAGGAAAGCAAGAAAAACCAAAGCATATAAAGAGATAAGGTACAAACTCCCAGCAAAGAGGAAGCTTGATTTCAATGAAGATAAGAAAGACTACTTGCAAACCCAATCTACAACTTCAAGTCAACTAGCCATACCTACATTGAAGGAGGATGAATTCAAGGTTGATCCTAACATCACCTTTCATTGTGACCTGTTATTCCTAAGGATGAACCTTTAGATTGGGATAGCTTGCCTCTTTCTAATCTAGATATTCCAATCTCATCCAAACCAAGAAAGACAAAGAAAAGAGCAGTCAAACAGTCAGCCTATCAAACTTCAATCCAGTCTTTGGCCAAACCCAACCTACTGTCAACAAGGGAGATCAATCTTCATTTGTGACATCAAAGAATTTTCAGACATAAATTTCTATCTTGATGAGCTAGAAAAAGTTAGAGCCATTGATGCCTACAAGCACCTTCCAGAGAGATTAGTCTTCAGGTATAAGGGTGGAAAAGAGCTAACTTGGCCACTTTACAGGATTCTCAATGAAGGCTATTCAACCTTGGTTACTGTCTTCTCCTCAATCAAGAAAAACTCTGGATTCAACATGGTTTCCAAAAAATAGTACTAAACAGATTGAGGAGATAAGAAATAGCTGGAAAGGACCAAATGCACTCCCAAGAGTATTGACAATCCTTTTTGCTGGAGATAGGGTGCCTTTGAGGCCATACTGGATTATGGAGTTCAAGGATGAAAAATACATTTGAAGATTCTTCAGATTGGAAGATCAGCTAAAGATTGCAAGTAATGAAACTCTTATGGAGATTCAAGAAAAGCTGGATCAGACAAATGAGGATAAATCTGAATTTTATAGACAACCCCAAAATCAAATGAGGAAAATAACGTGAAGTTGGAAAGAAGTCAAGGTAATCAAGGAAATTATCTAAATTTGCTCAGTTCTAAGGAGCACCTTGAAAATGATCTGTAAGACACTCTAAAATTCTTTCTTTGTGAGAATTTTCAATAAACTGCAACACCTGTAATTTTATCTACCTTATTTTATTCTGTATTCATAGAGTGTTTTTATCATCAAGTTTTTCTTAATTTATGGCTACAATTCCATAGACATAAATTGGGGGAGACTGTTAGGAATATGTTGTGTACTTGATGATACTTGAACAAAACACTAAGTAGATTTTATTTAAGTGAAATTGTAGCTTTCAACGGATGATCATTTCAACATCCGTTGAAAGAGTAGCGTATGTAACAATAAGATTAGTTGAACATTTCTGCATACTTAAATAGCTTAGTTGTAACGACCGAGGAATTACGCTTGTATTATATTATAATAATGATAAATTATGTGTATTATTATGTGGTTAAATGTGTTAAGTCGTTAAACCCTAACTGCTATGTGATATGTGTTGGCTGTTTTGATCCAAACGTGTTTTGGATATTTATTGAACATTTTATCATCAGTTATATATATATTATATCAAAACCTGTACAGCTCAAAACTATGTTTTAAAAGCCCGTATTTCAAACAAAATCATTGGCCCTATTTTGCCAAAAATTCCCTATCCCATATCGCTATTCTGAACCCCTAAACGTTTTACAAATTTACCTTTTTCGCGAAAAACGACTTTTCCGGACCCCTTCGGATACCAAAAGCCCCACAAAAATCACATTTTTATTTTTATATGATCATGAAATTATCATATATCATTTTTCTTTGCATTTTTGTAATATTCACAATTTTTGGGAATTTTTGACATTAATTTTGTATTTATTGGATATTTAAAAATTCATTATTAATACCCAAAAATTATAAAAATTGGGGCCAAATATTTTTATTAGAGGTATAATTAGACCCTTAATTTTATTTAGGGGTATTATTTTCATTAGTATAAATACCTATTTTATTATTAATTATTCATTAATTAATTGTTAAAAAAATCAGAAAATAAAAATTAGAAAGTGTGGGTGAAGTTTGTGTTCTTGAAGAAGGGAGAAGATCAAACTGTGATTTTGGGAGATTTACCAATCCACTGAAAACGCTCGAGTAACCAATACAATCCTTGTGAAGAGACGAATCTATTGATACTAATATCAACAACTGAGGTTTGTTTAATCTCAAAATCGATTTTTATGTTCTTGGCATGAATTTCGGTTTCTGATTTTGAAGAATCATTTGATTGTTTGGATTATGTAGTTAGTTTCGTGGTAGTGTTAGGAGTAATCAGGTATTTTTATTATGATTTTACAACCCCTGAATCGATATGTCGAGTTCTTGAGTTTAACTATTTTTGATTTTGTTTTTTTTAGATTTATATATGTTTTTGCTCGCGATTGATGTTAGAAAGTAATTGTAGAACTCTATAGCTTTAATTTGACACCGGAATCACGTTGTTTGGTTTTGTATTCGTCAAAAACGATTTCGCCGGCCATGGAGTTGAAGGTCGCCGATTTTGGATCGGTTTTCGTCGGGAAAGATGAGACAGGCGACGGGGAAGGAGGAGAATGGCAGGGATGAATGGCTGGGATGGTGAGGAATTGATTTGCAGCAGGAACGAGTCGAACCACACGGTTTTTGGTCGGGAATTAGTATCGCCGGAGTTGGGCTCCGGTGGCCGGAACTTCGCCGTGTTCTGGAAACATGAAGAACACCGGCGAGTGTTCTTGCCAACCCGGATCCGACCCGGTTGGGTTTTTATTTGACCCGGAGTTGATCCATATAACCCTAACCCTGTTTCTGTTTTCATGTTTCTAGTTTTTTTTTATTTTTATTTTTCTAAAATCAGAAATTAATTTTAGTAATTCTAAAAAGTAAATAAAAATCAGTTTTAAATTTGAAAAATATTATAATTAATTTTTAAATTATTTTATTAATTTTGAAATTCGAATTTAATTATTTAATTATTTATCTAATTATTTCTTAGTTATCTAAGTAATTACTAATTAGGTAATTAATTAATAATTAGGTAATTAATTAATAAATAAGGATTAAATAATATGATTAATAATCCGATAATTAGTTAATATTACGAGTAACTTGTATTCATACGAGTAGTGATTCGATAATGAGAATTATTATTCGAGCAATAATTTATTCGAAGGATATCGTTTTATTCGTATCGAATAATTAAATACAGATAATTAAATGATTAATTAATCGTATAGGTATAGTAATAATAATAACAGTTCGATAATAGTCAAGAATCGCGAGTAGCTCGTATTTATACGAGTAATTAATCATTGAGTTAGATTATAATTCGAGTAATTAGTATTTATTCGATAAATAGCGTATCAGTTAGTTGTATCGATTTTTATTTATAAATAATCGATCTGATCGAGTAAGTATTATTAATTTTTAAATAATTGTAATAAATAGTAATTAATCCTAATAATTAGGGATTAATTATTTTAAAATACAATAATTATTAGTTAATTATTTAAAAATGTAATTAAGGATTATTTAATTATAATTAATTATTAATTAATTAAATCTTGTTTAATTCATAATAATTCAACCGTTAATCCGATTTGAGCGAAACGAAGACCCCTAGACTCAGAAAAATGAAAAGAATCCAATAAAAATAATTGTGAGTTATAATTTCCTCCAAAAGAGAATGGTTTAGTGATAATTAATAGTTCGTAGGCCCTAATAGGGGTATAATTTAATCGAATAATCCCGAAAAATTATAATATAGTCAGATAAGGCTAGTTAATGCAGGTATGAGTCTAGAATCAATTCTAAAAATAATTATAAGTCTAAAAAATTGATTATGTGCTTTATGTGCTATGTGCTTTATGTGATTATGTGAACCTATATGCTATATCAATATATGTGTATATATGCGAATCAGATAGAAACGCATGGGTAGACTGATAAGGTTACGTGATATCAATTCCAGATACACGTATATAGTAAGTTATCTAAACAACTATCTTTCCATGATTGGTTTAGTGTTAGCAAGGCAGAGTAAGCTAGGGACAGAAGGCGGTGAGTTGAATCAGGTTAAGTACGCGCGAGGCAAGTTTTTCCCCTATTCTAAATTCAGAATAGTGAATTATATTCCATTTTACATATCAATTACACTTTGATAATTCTTGTTCATATGCACTGATACATATCTATTGATTCTTGTTTCTATTTCATTTCGATTCTTGATTTCTCCCAATTTATTGAATCCTCTATTCATATTCCAATATTTTTACCCTTATTACATATATTATGATATATCCTGATGTTGGGATGCATCAAAAGCATTCCGATTGTTCCGGATGCTAAACTTCGGACTGGATGGTTACGATACAGGCTGGGTTTTACTCAGACCTTTAATTAATAGGCCATAGCTGCCTGAGTACTCCTTATGTTGGTTGGATCTATACAGTTGGGTATAGATTCGCACTGTATCCTGACTGATCAGCGGGTTATAGTGCATATGTTGGTTCTTGTTTCCAGTCTTGTTCATTTGGCACTCACCAGTATTGGCAAATTATTAGTCTATACAGACTCAGATGGTTGATCAAACCAGCAGCTTATTGGTTCACTTATTTCTCTCTCTTTATACTATCTATATTTTTGCAGGCTTGTTGAGCAATTTTGGCTCATCCTCTTTTATTGTTATTCCTATTGTCTTACAGTTAAGGTAGAGAATGAAAACCATCAGAACCCGCGTAGTCAAGAAGCGAGTCAAGCAGCGGGACCCTCTTATACCATGGGTGTTCATCCCTATCCCTGAAGAGAGCTTTGAGTTATCAGATCAGGTGTAACAGGATAAGTACTATTATGGTTTGAATAAAAGTTGTGTGGTGAGCATGTAGATAGAATAAAGTTTTGTAATAAAGAGAGTTCTTGAGACGGATTGTTTTTATTTGGTTTGTAATAAAGTTAGTATGTGGTTCTTGTTTTCAGATCTTAACCTTAAAAGATCCTGATAGCAGTAGTTCGGGGTAATTATTCTATTTATATTCCGCTTGTGTAAGACTAATGTGTAGTTAATATTAGTAATGCCCCAAATCTATACCCCGGATTTGGAGGGTGTTACAGTTGGCATCAGAGCTTAGGTTTGACCTTTGAAAACAAGAACGTTAGGGCTAAGATAAGATAGGAAAATGAGATAGGATGAGAGTAAGAATGTTAGGATTGTTTGTCTATGTGATTAGAAGTTATGAGTTTAGGATTGTGATTTGATTGTTTTTGTGTTATTATTTTTATGTATATTAGATGGCTTCTTTATCATCATCTACGGAGAGGACCGAGACAGATCCAGGGGATGCACCGGTAGTAGCCCCAGTGTCAGAGCAGATCTTACCTCTATTGCCACCTGAGCCAGCACCAGAGATACCACTTCCCCCAGAGGTACCGGGTTTTGTAGATTATTTTCCATATTTTGAGCCAGAGATACCAGATTTTCCACCACTAGAGTTCCCGATGTTCGATATTCCTGACATGATTGATCTTCCGCAGTGGGAGGATTTAGAGCCTCAGATTCCTATGCCACCAGTCGAGATTCCAGAGCTGCCACATATGGAGCTAGAGGCAGAGCCGCCAGTGTATGTGACGATGGAGCAGCCTGTCTTATTTCCTGCCCCATTAGCCATTTATGCACCTGTTCCAGGAGTTTATCAGTTTCCTCAGCCAGAGTTTATGGATGATATTGTGGTGGATGGACCATTACCTTCTCGAGGTTCCAGCACTGATCTTCGGGAGCATCATACCGTGACTTACCAGCGCTTTCAGGAAGAGAGGGAGGAGAGGATTAGATGGCAGAACCAGTGTAGGGAGATCCTTGGGTTGTATGAGACACAGACGGATGGTCCTGTCAGAGCATTATGACCGGATTATATACTGAGAGAGAGGCTACATCATATTCACCGGGTTAGTTCGCAGCAGCTTACTGAGTTGAGACAACAGGATCTTAGTGCGGAGACAGCATATCGCAGAGCATTGGGACTTATCGAGGCAGTGCTAGAGGCATTGCAGGAGGAGTTGAGCCACGTACCACCAGGATTTTGAGACCAGCAGATCAATGAGTGTGGTATTATGTATATTTTGTAGATAGAGGCAGCATAGTGTTGTATGACTAGTGTGTATGAGTGTAGTTACTGACTTTGACCGATAGTAGTAGTAGCAGTATGACTGTTATATCATAGGTTTTTGTATCAAGCACTGACACCTGTAGCTGGTGTTCTACATATATATATACGAGATGATCTTTTGCACGTTTATTTATTTTATTTCCAGTTATTTAAGCATTTATATTTATTTCAGTACCATTGCATATTTACAAATATAGTTTTATTTACGATCATGTTGTATCCTTATGTAAAAAAAAAACACATCATACTGTTTTATCTATTCAGTTATTTAATAAGCTATTTTATTTTCTCAAATCGACTGTTTTAATATATGTTTAATATACTATTATTAAAGAAGACCATTGTTTATTTACCAGAAAGATGGCACCTAAAAGAAAAACACAACCCGATTCATCGAATGGGAACACCGAGGGCCAAAACAATAATAAACAGATGGATCAGATGTTTAATCTCATGCAACAGCAAATGTTGATGATGCAACAACAAATGCAGCAGCAACAGCAGCAGTTCCAGCAACAGATGTTACAGCAAGCCGCTCATCCAGGACATCAAGTACCACCAGCAGCGCCTATGACCACTTTCAAGCAATTTCAGTCGGTGAAGCCACCAGAATTTATGGGTTCCACGGATCCTACAAAAGCGAGAGCTTGGCTGAAAGAGATGGAAAAGGCTTTTTCGTTGGTAAAGGTTGAGGAAGAGCAGAAGACGGATTTTTCTAGCTATTTCCTGAAAGGCGAAGCTAATTACTGGTGGGAATCGAAGAAAGCTTTGGAAGAAGAAGGTGTGGTGACCTGGGATAGATTCACTGATCTTTTCTTGGAGAAATATTTTCCTCGTTTTATGAAAAACTAGATGGAGATCAAGTTCCTGGAGCTGAAACAAGACAACTTATCGGTTGCGGATTATGAGACCAAGTTTACTGAATTGGCAAGGTTTGTTCCAGAGCAGGTGGATACGGACGAGAAGCGGGCCAAGAGATTTCAGCAAGGACTAAAACCATGGATTCGTAGCAGGGTAGCTGTGTTTGAATTGACAACTTATACGGCTGTTGTTCAGAAGGCTATGATTATTGAAGGAGAAAGCGAAGCAGCTCAGAAAGAGAAAGGACTAGGGAATTTTCAGAATCGTTTTAACAAAAGGCCGGGAATTCAAGCTCGAGGAAAAGTAAACTTTAGGAGGCCAGAACAAAACAACCAGAGGATGGGTAATCGACTACCAGCCCCAACTCAGCAAAGGCTTATTCGACCGCCTGTACCGGATTGCAGAACGTGTGGTAGAAAGCATACGAAAATTTGTAACAAGCCAAATGTCACGTGTTTCAAGTGCAAGCAAAGGGGACACTATTCTGGAGAATGTCCGATGGGAAAAGCAAAAGTTACTTGTTTTCAATGTGGGAGAAAAGGACATATCGCCAGAGACTGCAGAGGAATTGCAATGGCCGCTAGTATTCCAAGAGTGTTAGCATTACCTCCACCTCCACTACCACAGCAACATCAGCCCAGAGCAAGGACTTTCAACATGTCAATGAAGGAAGCGGTACAGAGTCCGAATGTGGTTGCAGGTACACTTCCTGTAAATTCCGTGAATGCTTTGGTATTGATTGATTCAGGAGCTACTAGATCTTTTATTTCTGAAGCTTTTATCTCTAAAATAAATTGTGAGGTACAGTGGTTAGATGAAGTGTTAATCATAAAATTAGCGAATAATGATCAGGTTGCAGTAGATCGAGTATGCCCGAGTTGTGATATTGAGATAGGAAGATGTCATTTTTCAGTTGATTTGATACCTTTTAGGTTAGGGGAGTTTGATGTTATTCTAGGAATGGATTGGCTATCTAGTAATAATGCTCAAATTGATTGTGCGAATAAGAAAGTGAAATTGCAAATTGAAGAAAATGAAACGGTAATATTTAAAGGTGAGAAGCAAAAGCATAAATTCCTATCAATAATGTAGACGAGAAGATTGCTATGCCAAGGATGTCAAGCTTATTTAGCCTATGTACGTGATGCTAATAAGGGAAATCCAAAGATTGAAGATATTCCATTAGTTTGTGAATTTCTTGATGTTTTTCCAGACGAATTACCAGGACTTCCACCAGATCGAGAAATCGAGTTCACTATTGACTTGACGCCAGGGACCGAACCAATTTCGAAAGCTCCATATCGAATGGCACCTGTTGAAATGAGGGAATTAGCAAAGCAGTTGCAAGAACTTCTCGATAAAGGAATTATAAGGCCAAGTGTATCCCCATGGGGCGTGCCAGTATTGTTCGTGAAAAAGAAGGATGGCAGTATACGACTGTGTATTGATTATCGTGAGCTGAACAAGTTAACTATCAAGAATAAATATCCTTTAACTCGCATCGATGATTTATTTGATCAATTAAAAGGAGCAGCATGGTTTTCGAAAATCGACTTACAATCAGGCTATCATCAGTTAAAGATCAAGGCCGAAGATATTCCAAAGACAGCATTTAGAACGAGGTACGGACACTATGAATTTTTTGTGATGGCTTTTGGATTAACGAATGCACCTGCAGCGTTTATGGATTTGATGAATCGAATATTCAAGAAGTATTTGGATAAGTTTATCATTGTATTTATTGATGACATTTTGATCTACTCAAAGACGGGAGAAGAGCATGCAGCGCATTTAAGAACGACATTGGAGATATTACGAAAGGAGCAGCTTTATGCAAAATTTTCAAAATGTGAATTTTGGTTGAAAGAAGTGCAGTTTCTAGGGCATATCATCAGCAGAGAAGGCATTCAAGTTGATCCAGCAAAGATTGAAGCTGTGTTGAATTGGGAAAGACCAAAGACGTCGACAGAGGTTCGAAGTTTCTTAGGTTTGGCAGGATATTATCGAAGATTTGTCAAAGATTTTGCGAAGATAGCAACACCGTTGACCATATTAACTCGACAAAGTGAAAAGTTCGAATGGAATAGTAAATGTGAAGAAAGTTTTCAAGAGTTGAAGAATCGGTTGGTGACTGCACCAGTATTAGTACTGCCAGACGAGCAAGGAAATTTTGTTATTTACAGTGACGCTTCATATCGTGGTTTAGGATGTGTGTTGATGCAACATGGTAACGTCATTGCATATGCGTCGAGACAACTTAAACCTCATGAGCAGAAATATCCTACGCATGATCTGGAATTGGCAGCAATTGTATTTGCATTGAAGCTTTGGAGACATTATCTGTATGGTGAAAAATGCGAAATCTACACGGATCATAAAAGTCTGAAGTATATCTTCACGCAAAAGGAACTGAACATGCGACAACGTCGATGACTGGAATTGATTAAAGATTATGATGTTACAATCAGTTATCATCCAGGAAAAGCAAATGTTGTAGCAGATGCACTAAGCAGAAAAGAAAGATTGAATCGGTTAACTTCATGTGAAGAATTGGTTAAAGAATTCGACAAATTGGAAATTGAGATTCGTATTCCTCATGAATCTGCAGGAACTATTTACGCTATGACTTTTCAACCAGGGTTGCTAGAAAAGATTCGCCATTGTCAAGATAAAGTGATGAGTCAAGACGACAACTTAACAGGAGAAGAGATTACAACTCAGAAAGATAATGAAGGAATTTTACATTTTACGTCAAGAATCTGGATCCCTAACGTGGTAGAATTAAAAGAAGAAATTATGCGAGATGCACATAATTCGAAGTATTCCATTCATCCAGGAAGCACGAAAATGTATCACGATTTGAAGGAAAACTTTTGGTGGCCGAATATGAAGAAGGAGATAGCAGAATGGGTGAGTAAATGCTACACATGCCAGCGAGTTAAAGCAGAGCATCAATGTCCGAGTGGGTTATTGCAACCATTAGACACTCCAGAATGGAAATGGGAACATCTAGCGATGGATTTCGTAGTGGGACTTCCAAGGACGAAAGCCAATCACGATGCAATTTGGGTTATTATTGATCAATTGACGAAATCAGCACATTTTCTTCCAATTAATGAGAGATTTTCATTGGACAAGCTAGTGCATTTATATCTTAAAGAAATTGTGATGCGTCATGGAGTACCAGTATCAATGGTATCGGATCGAGATCCTCGTTTCAATTCAAGATTTTGGAGACAATTCCAAGAATGTCTAGGAACGAAGTTGAATATGAGTACAGCCTATCATCCGCAAACTGACGGTCAAAGTGAAAGGACAATTCAAACGAATGAAGACATGTTACGAGTTTGTGCGATCGATTTTGAAGGTAGTTGGGATGAACATTTACCCCTAGTGGAATTTTCTTATAATAACAGCTATCACGCCAGTATTGGAATGCCACCGTATGAAGCATTATATGGAAGGAAATGCAGATCACCAGTGTATTGGGATGAAGTTGGAGAACGCAAGATTTTGGGTCCAGAATTAATTCAGCAGACAAAAGAAAAGATTAAACTCATTCGAAAACGAATCGAGACAACACAAAACAGGCAAAGCAGATATGCAGACCAAGCAAGGAAGGATGTGGACTATCAGGAAGGAGAACGCGTATTGCTCAAAATATCGCCATGGAAAGGATTGACCAGATTTGGCAATAAAGGGAAATTGAAGCCACGATACGTTGGACCATTTGAGATTTTGAAGAAAATTGGGAAGGTTGCGTACGAGTTAGCTCTACCACCCCATATACAGCACATTCACAACGTATTTCATGTATCTATGCTTAAAAAGTATAATCCTGATACAAGGCATGTAATAGAATATGAACCAGTAGAACTTCAGGCAGATTTGTCATATGTAGAGCAGCCAATAAGAATTTTAGATAGGCAAGAGAGGATATTAAGAAATAAGTCTGTGTCATTAGTGAGAGTTTTATGGAGAAACCCAGTGGTTGAAGAATCAACCTGGGAGCTTGAGAGTAAAATGTTAGAAAGGTATCCTCAGTTATTTGCATAATGTGATTCTGAGGACAGAATCTTGTTAAAGGGGGGGGGGGAGAATGTAACGACCGAGGAATTACGCTTGTATTATATTATAATAATGATAAATTATGTGTATTATTAAGTGGTTAAATGTGTTAAGTCATTAAACCCTAACTGCTATGTGATATGTGTTGGCTGTTTTGATCCAAACGTGTTTTGGATATTTATTGGGCAATTTATCATCAGTTATATATATATTATATCAAAACCTGTACAGCTCAAAACTATGTTTTAAAAGCCCGTATTTCAAACAAAATCATTGGCCCTATTTTGCCAAAAATGCCCTATCCCATATCGCTATTCTGAACCCCTAAACGTTTTACAAATTTACCTTTTTCGCGAAAAACGACTTTTCCGGACCCCTTCGGATACCAAAAGCCCCACAAAAATCACATTTTTATTTTTATATGATCATGAAATTATCATATATCATTTTTCTTTGCATTTTTGTAATATTCACAATTTTTGGGAATTTTTGACATTAATTTTGTATTTATTGGATATTTAAAAATTCATTATTAATACCCAAAAATTATAAAAATTGGGGCCAAATATTTTTATTAGAGGTATAATCCGACCCTTAATTTTATTTAGGGGTATTATTTTCATTAGTATAAATACCTGTTTTATTATTAATTATTCATTAATTAATTGTTAAAAAAATCAGAAAATAAAAATTAGAAAGTGTGGGTGAAGTTTGTGTTCTTGAAGAAGGGAGAAGATCAAACTGTGATTTTGGGAGATTTACTAATCCACTGAAAACGCTCGAGTAACCAATACAATCCTTGTGAAGAGACGAATCTATTGATACTAATATCAACAACTGAGGTTTGTTTAATCTCAAAATCGATTTTTATGTTCTTGGCATGAATTTCGGTTTTTGATTTTGAAGAATCATTTGATTGTTTGGATTATGTAGTTAGTTTCGTGGTAGTCTTAGGAGTAATCAGGTATTTTTATTATGATTTTACAACCCCTGAATCGATATGTCGAGTTCTTGAGTTTAACTATTTTTGATTTTGTTTTTTTAGATTTATATATGTTTTTGCTCGCGATTGATGTTAGAAAGTAATTGTAGAACTCTGTAACTTTAATTTGACACTGGAATCACGTTGTTTGGTTTTGTATTCGTCAAAAATGATTTCGCCGGCCATGGAGTTGAAGGTCGCCGATTTTGGATCGGTTTTCGCCGGGAAAGATGAGACAGGCGACGGGAAGGAGGAGAATGGCAGGGATGAATGGCTGGGATGGTGAGGAATTGATTTGCAGCAGGAACGAGTCGAACCACACGGTTTTTGGTCGGGAATTGGTATCGCCGGAGTTGGGCTCCGGTGGCCGGAACTTCGCCGTGTTCTGGAAACGTGAAGAACACCGACGGGTGTTCTTGCCAACCCGGATCCGACCCGGTTGGGTTTTTATTTGACCCGGAGTTGATCCATATAACCCTAACCCTGTTTCTGTTTTCATGTTTCTGGTTTTTTTTATTTTTATTTTTCTAAAATCAGAAATTAGTTTTAGTAATTCTAAAAAGTAAATAAAAATCAGTTTTAAATTTTGAAAAATATTATAATTAATTTTTAAATTATTTTATTAATTTTGAAATTCGAATTTAATTATTTAATTAATTATTTAATTATTTATCTAATTATTTATCTAATTATTTATTAGTTATCTAAGTAATTACTAATTAGGTAATTAATTAATAATTAGGTAATTAATTAATAAATAAGGATTAAATAATATGATTAATAATCCGATAATTAGTTAATATTACGAGTAACTTGTATTCATACGAGTAGTGATTCGATAATGAGAATTATTATTCGAGCAATAATTTATTCGAAGGATATCGTTTTATTCGTATCGAATAATTAAATACAGATAATTAAATGATTAATTAATCGTATAGGTATAGTAATAATAATAACAGTTCGATAATAGTCAAGAATCGCGAGTAGCTTGTATTTATACGAGTAATTAATCATTTAGTTAGATTATAATTCGAGTAATTAGTATTTATTCGAT
Source organism: Apium graveolens (assembly GCF_009905375.1). Lineage (NCBI taxonomy): Eukaryota > Viridiplantae > Streptophyta > Magnoliopsida > Apiales > Apiaceae > Apium > Apium graveolens. The sequence continues at coordinate 37,581,269 of NC_133647.1, forward strand.
AAATAGCGTATCAGTTAGTTGTATCGATTTTTATTTATAAATAATCGATCTGATCGAGTAAGTATTATTAATTTGTAAATAATTGTAATAAATAGTAATTAATCCTAATAATTAGGGATTAATTATTTTAAAATACAATAATTATTAGTTAATTATTTAAAAATGTAATTAAGGATTATTTAATTATAATTAATTATTAATTAATTAAATCTTGTTTAATTCATAATAATTCAACCGTTAATCCGATTTGAGCGAAACGAAGACCCCTAGACTCAGAAAAATGAAACGAATCTAATAAAAATAATTGTGAGTTATAATTTACTCCAAAAGAGAATGGTTTGGTGATAATTAATAGTTCGTAAGCCCTAATAGGGGTATAATTTAATCGAATAATCCCGAAAAATTATAATAAAGTCAGATAAGGCTAGTTAATGCAGGTATGAGTCTAGAATCAATTCTAAAAATAATTATAAGTCTGAAAAATTGATTATGTGCTTTATGTGATTATGTGAACCTATGTCCTATATCAATATATGTGTATATATGCGAATCAGATAGAAACGCATGGGTAGACTGATAAGGTTACGTGATATCAATTCCAGATACACGAATATAGTAAGTTATCTAAACAACTATCTTTCCATGATTGGTTCAGTGTTAGCAAGGCAGAGTAAGCTAGGGACAGAAGGCGGTGAGTTGAATTAGGTTAAGTACGCGCGAGGCAAGTTTTTCCCCTATTCTAAATTCAGAATAGTGAATTATATTCCATTTTACATATCAATTACACTTTGATAATTCTTGTTCATATGCACTGATACATATCTATTGATTCTTGTTTCTATTTCATTTCGATTCTTGATTTCTCCCAATTTATTGAATCCTCTATTCATATTCCAATATTTTTACCCTTATTACATATATTATGATATATCCCGATGTTGGGATACATCAAAAGCATTCCGATTGTTCCGGATGCTAAACTTCGGACTGGATGGTTACGATACAGGCTGGGTTTTACTCAGACCTTTAATTAATAGGCCATAGCTGCCTGAGTACTCCTTATGTTGGTTGGACCTATACAGTTGGGTATAGATTCGCACTGTATCCTGATTGATCAGCGGGTTATAGTGCATATGTTGGTTCTTGTTTCCAGTCTTGTTCATTTGGCACTCGCCAGTATTGGAAAATTATTAGTCTATACAGACTTAGATGGTTGATCAAACCAGCAGCTTATTGGTTCACTTATTTCTCTCTCTTTATACTATCTATATTGTTGCAGGCTTGTTGAGCAATTTTGGCTCATCCTCTTTTATTGTTATTCCTATTGTCTTACAGTTAAGGTAGATAATGAAAACCATCAGAACCCGCGTAGTCAAGAAGCGAGTCAAGCAGCGGGACCCTCTTATACCAAGGGTGTTCATCCCTATCCCTGAAGAGAGCTTTGAGTTATCAGATTAGGTGTAACATGATAAGTACTATTATGGTTTGAATAAAAGTTGTGTGGTGAGCATGTAGATAGAATAAAGTTTTGTAATAAAGAGAGTTCTTGAGACGGATTGTTTTTATTTGGTTTGTAATAAAGTTAGTATGTGGTTCTTGTTTTTAGATCTTAACCTTAAAAGATCCTGATAGCAGTAGTTCGGGGTAATTATTCTATTTATATTCCGCTTGTGTAAGACTAATGTGTAGTTAATATTAGTAATGCCCCAAATCTATACCCCAGATTTGGAGGGTGTTACAGAATAAGTATTTCATAGGTAAATAATCGACCTAGTTTTTTTTTTCTATCAAAGATAACTTATACGTCAACACGACCCGATTAGTGGTACTCATTCTCAACATCCATTCCAATACCACTCTCATGGTTGTAATAAGCTCATTACTCGCAGAATCATTGCTGCATTACTATGGTCCACCACTGACCTACTGTCGTCATTCACTTTCCATAAAATCTTAATATCTAACCATACGGAGTCCATACATGTCATATAGAATTCTTCTAAGGAGTTAACATAATCACCATTTATAATTTATGAAGAACACTCCAAATTCTGACGTACTTTCATGACATGAAGCAGATAAAATTGCAGAAGAGTTTCAATCAAAGCAACGATAGCAGGTTAATACCATTCTTAATTATATGCCCTAAATAGAAGACTTAACTCAAAGGTTCGTCTAGTCCTTTTTGAAACATGGTCCTGGCTTATCTCAAGATAGTACCTTCTGAGATAGATAGCCCGCTCATGGCGATTACACGAATTAAACCTTTACCAACTACTATTAAGGTTGGGTATTGCACAGTCATCAGAAGGAATGTCAATCTTCCAAACCATAATACAACCATCACATCTTTAACCATCATCACTGTATTCCTTTGGCACAAGAGCCTATAATTATCCTCTTACCTTTAAAGTATCAGCCACCTCTTTGGCTTTTCCTGATAGTAAAATTTCCTTACAGTCAATGTCATTTTAACCACATCCAACTATATTTTCTACCTCATTTCAATCACTGCTTATATGAAAATGCTTTCCTTAAAATCTGATGAGTAAAAAAAAAAATACCACCATTTTTCCATAAGTTATTGCCTCAGTCTTTAGAGGTTAATCATTGTCACGACTGACTCTCGATCGTACTTAGGACGTATCTTATCTTGGGTCCTTCTTATCTTCACCATTCTTGACCTTCGTTCGGTTCAATCTATACTTTCTCATGGTTTAACATGTGCCCCACTTGGCATTATTTTTATTACATCATATTTCCTTTATCAAAATTTCTATTCTTGAGAATTTTGAATATTACCTTTTTCCTTGTAAAACCTCTAAGGTTATCCTTGAATCGTTCCTCCTGTATTCCCTAGATACAGGGCATATCAAAATACCCTATACTAATACTAGAACCATTGTCTATATGTTTCTAAAAAAATTTTCTCCACTGATACTTAAAGGTTGTTATTACCTTAATCTTTTCCAATTCATACTGTCAAAGCTCATACTATCCCTATTAAGGGTGAAATGCCAACCTTTATGCATTCCCCTGGTATTCATTTTAAGTTACCGATGTTCTATCTTTAATTCCACCTTTAAAAAGGTACATGCATCCTTTCATGGATAAATCAAGTCATATATCCCTGATAAGGGTGCCTTACTCAATCCTTCCCACCTCGATAGTATATGCCTAATTTCACAATAACATCTGTATTCAAAATGAGGTCAATCAATATGGCCTCCAAAAGATAACTACGGTTATCTACTTTTTTTGCTTGATTTGGTAACGATAACAAGGATGTTCTGGAAGATATTGGTCGTGTTCAACGTGAACTTCTTCTTAATAATTCCGTATTTACTTTTGTTGCTTATTTCAACAGTCATCTCAATGTTGGGATATCTCTCATTCCTGGCGTCTCCCTTCCTGGGTATCAAGCCACCGCTCTTACACTTCACATTCTTGAAGGTCACTTCCTTCATCCAATTTTCCTAATTTCTTACTTCCTTGTCTCCTCAGTCTATCCGCGTCTCATTATTTATCATTCGAACCATCTCAAGGTTTCCTTGAATCCTCCCAACTTACAGGGGATAAAATATATGTATCTCTTATTCCTTCAATCATCAACTTTAACTCATGGTGAATCACCCTCATCCTGACGATTACATACTTTTCTATTTCTATTGCTACGAGTCTTTAGGGCTTCCTCATACCCAACTCCCTTATCATTCCTCAAACTCTATTGCCTTTATATTCCTTTCCACTTCAGTTTCTTTTTATTTATTTTCCTTTCTCTTACAATCATTTTATGAACCCACTAATCATTTACTTCAAACATCACGTCGTTCTGGGATTCTTGTCTTCAGAACGAATCTTGACAACTTTTACAACTTAGCTTCATATTTCATCATACTCGTCCGCCTTTGTTCTGGATCTAAAGCTTTTACACTCTCTCCATAACCTTGGGAATTACTTTCCCGAAAACAATTGACTGAACTTTAATCAGTTTATTCTAACCTCTGGCTCCGTGCCTTTCTTGGTCTTTCACCAGCGGGTGGCCCCTCTCTTAGGAGGGTAAGTGACAAAAACAGTCTTTTGTGATTCGTCCATCATTTAGAATCTCAAATAATTCCTCTATTTCCTTTAGCCAGGCTCTTGCCTCGACTGGGTCAGCTTGTTCCTTGGAACTCTAAGAGCTTAGCGACTTAAAGGTCCTGAAAGAATTTCTCGCCGCATTGTTTCCTCAGGGTGGTGGTTGGGGATAATAGTCTAAGTTCTGTTTAGGTAGGTCCATGAATTGCCCAATAGGAGTACCATCCTGATTCTCCCTATCTTGTTCAACTTCTGTTTTCTCAGTATGAACTGTTCCAACCTTCTCCCATAATCGGGGTTATCTTATACGTTAAAAATCCTTGTTTTCCACTTCATTATGTTATGGGTTCCTTCTATCTTGATGTCAACCTCCCTAACTATCACGTTCAGGGTTTGCTCTAAATCTTATTCCTCAAACTAGCTTTCATCTAAGATCTCATCTTTAAGCTCTTGACCATTTGGAACCCAAATTCTGTAGGAATACCTCATTATTCCCTTATCATCTTTCTCGGTATTAATCTTTTATCTAATTGTTGGCTCTCTACCTTCATTCATCACTTTTTCTGGCACAATATGTTCTCTTCCGATAATTTGGACTGTATTGCAATCTCAAACAGCTTTTCGGTACCGGCTCCGGTTACCTTCACTTCCATTTCCATTTTCTAAAAGTCTCTTATCAATTCTCCCAAAGACATTGTCATCTTGAGTCTTTCCTTTCTACTAAGGGTGTCAGCCACCATATTGGATTTCCCTGGATGATAAAAAATCTCCCAATCATAATTCTTGATTAGCTCTAACCGCCTCCTCTGGCGTATGTTGAGCTCTTTCTACGGGAAAATATACTAGAGCACTTATGGATTAGGTAAATCTCGCACTTCTCTCCATACAAGTAGTGCCTCCAATCTTTAGGGCAAAACTATTGCCACGAGCCCAAGCTCATGGGTGAGGATATCGAATTTTTATATTCCCTTAATTGTCTTGACGCGTACGCGATTACCTTGTTGTGCTGTATAAGAAGCACCCTAATTCCTTATGCGAAGCGTCACTACATATCACAAAATCTCCTTTTCCATCCGGCAACGCCATCATAGGGGCCGCCACCAATCTTTGCTTCAGTTCTTAAAAGCTGTTCTCGCATTTCTCAGTCCATTAGAACTTCTCAGTCTTACGAGTAAGCCGCGTTAAAGGGGCTACTATCTTTACAAACTTGAACGAACCTCCGGTAGTGACCGGCCAATCCTACCTCTGGTAGTTTCCCTAACCATGGTCATCAATTCCTCAGTGGTCCTTTATTCATTCTTGTCAGGATCCTCCACGGGATCCTCCTCAGCCACAATCTCTTCTAGGACAACATCCTCAACCGCTATATCCTCAATATGAACATCATCCGGTCATGCGTTAGGACGCTCTATCGGATCCACAATCCGATCTCCAATTAGTAATAAAACATCATCACGCTGTTGCTCCTCAAGCTCAGGGTTCAGAGTCCCGCTACCATATATGATAACAAACTACGCTTCTATCACGATATTTATAAGGGTTCCCATAAGGGTTTTAACTGTCAGTACTACGTTAGGTAGCCCGACTATGAACTTGGCAAGAGTTCTTATTATCTTAGTGAACTTATTATTTTAACGTCACATCTGAGGTTTATAACGCTTAGCTCTGATACCATTTCTGTAACACCCCCAAATCCGGGGTCGGGGATTCGGGTTGTCATGAGTTCCATTTCCCTTAATAACACCCAATCTAAATAAACAATCAACTACTCCGTACTGTGACCCCACAATACACACACACGCCACACGTTATAGTCTCTGAGATGAATACCAAAAAAATAACACAAGTCATTTTATTCCACATAATAAGCCATTACACCTCAAGAAGGTTCTGAATAAATTTACATTTCTTTGCCATTATTACAATTCATATTATACATAAGTCTGGTTCATCAATAGTTGAAAACCTAGCCTATTGGTAGCTCCTACCTCAGCTACAGCGGCATCAACGCTTCCAGAAAACTGCGGAACGTTTTCTAACCGCTTGCGAATTGGAAGCTTGGTCTTGTTCATCTTTTCTATCTGTTGTTGTGTGATGAAAGAAGAAAGCAAGGGTGAGCAACAAGCCCACCAAAATAATATGTATAATGATTAACAATATATGAACATTCTCACAGTACTCATGAAAGTCTTGGTCAAAAGAAATGAACCAAGCTGATATCTTAACGCGACCAAGTCGCAAAATATTCAATATATATATATATACTTTTCACAATATTTGAAATCCTCTGACATGTATAACATCCACAGAGTTCCAGTTTATAACTGTATAAAAATATCGTTGCAAGGTGATCTCATATATCTAACCTTGTTTCAACGTTTTTCTGAAACCTTTGTCATTCATAAGACAATCATTAACTAGATATAAGTTTAAAAGATGAAGTTACAAGATACTCCAATATACTTATATCTTTTCCGAATACTACTTGAACTACCACCGTTCAATGTATAAATAGTTTATCCCATAGATTAAGCTACAAGACAAAACTTGTATAGAATCAATCTTTAAAATATCATCAAAATAAAATGAAGTTATGAGATACTTTATTTGATGCAACATCATTTTGAAAACATGACCCTGCCAACACACAACAATCGCCCAACCGTAGCCTTTCTATCAAAGTGCTCTGGGTAGTGTTGCAGAAATATCCAATTGGATGATGAACTCATTACGGGAGTTTGCCGCGCCAGGAAGACCACTTACGATGATCAGTCGTAGTAGTGCAACCCTACCATTTTCTACATGTAGAGGAGAACCTGTCGTATTTACTTGTCAACCGAACACTGGACTCCTAAGGAATGGACCGTCTTAGCGGAACTTCCGGGCCATTTGGGCCAATATAATAAGGCTGGGCCGGCGCTACTCGACCACTTACGCCACTCCTAGTTCAGATGAAATCCATGACTCTGAAATGTAAAGCTCGTCCCCCCTTTCCCCAAGTAGAAACTTGTTGATACGGCTCTACCAAGAAATCGTATCTAGTTGGAAAGGAAAACTCACCGATATTTCCCAGGTGATGCCGGTTAATGGATTAACTTGTTCCAAGAATTTTACTTCCCGAGTGTTGGGTAAGTAATCAAAAACTCTTCTATCAAAATAGCAACCTTGTTGCGAATATGAAACACACCACAGAGCCAGATCCCTCAGGTTTTGAGCGAGTATTTAAATCCCCTTCGAAAGGAGGATCTTAAATATAAAAAAATGAGTTTTGGGATCCGCCCTAACCTTTAAAATCATTTTGAAGAATCGAAAATATTTTTAAGAATGTTTGGAGTAATGCTGATTTAATAAAATAAATCAGTCCCAATATATTAGAAAACATCTAAATATTATTATTTAAATAACATTCTCATAAAGAATAATCTTTATAAAAATAATTGAAGTAGAAGTTTTAAAACTTATACTTGCAATGATTATTAAATAACCAAAGATATACTTATACGAAAGTTCTATCTTTATTTGAATAATCAAAAGTGAGTTTGATCATCGACACATTATTCCTTAATAAAATAAAGAATAATAATTAGCAATTAATCGAAGTCATAAGTCCTCGAATGAATATTCAAAATAATATTCATTAATAAAATAAACGGAGTCATAAGCCCTCGGATGAATATTCAAAATAATATTCATTAATAAAATAAACGGGGTCATAAGACCTCGAATGAATATTCAAAATAATATTCATTAATAAAATAAACGGGGTCATAAGCCCTCAAATGAATATTCAAAATAATATTCATTAATAAAATAAACGGGGTCATAAGCCCTCGAATGAATATTTAAAATAATATTCATTAATAAAATAAAGTTATCGAATAAACCTTATTTGATTAATAATTTTAAAAACTATTCATATATATATATATATATATTATACTCGGGAGCATCGACCCCCGGTTTTAGAAAAATGTTCTCCTTTGGGTCCCCTATACTAAGGGTATATGCAAATTACCGCTTATCTCTAGCATATGTATTATCAACTGAATCAACAGATATATGTATCAAGAATACGAAACAGGCATGCATATATACCATATCATATGTTACAATATATCGCAAGAATTTGCTAATTAACCATCATGCATCTATCACAAGATAATGCATATACAAATGTATACATCACAACAACAGTATAACGGGTAGAAAACTTGTCTGAGTGCTCCCGGATAGACTTAAGCTTAGAGTGGGTCCGATAACCTATGAACAACAACATAAGTCGGAATTAAACCCCGGTCGCTTAAGAAACTAGACTTTAACCATTTAGAGTCCTAACGTTTGTTTTCGCGCTTAATGATTCACTTAAGTCGCTCGAGTACCCTCGGCTCCACCATTTTTAATAAATTAACCATTCAGGGTTTTAAGGCGATTCTTTCGCGAGTACCTTACCAACTGCCTAATCCACTTTACATAAATGTTTCATACCCCAATTAGTCATTTAAGATCCTTAACCAAGGTTTCAAAGTAAGGCGAGGGGTAATGGTTCGGTCGCGAAATGCCGTTACTTAAAACGGTCATTTCTCCTAAACCGTACATCGGATTCAAGCGTACCACATATCAAAACGAAGCTCGTAACATGAACTATCTAAACATAGAAATGGTCAAAACCTAACAGTGATTTCAAGGGTTCTGATGTTAAGAACAAAAACAGTCTACGGTAAATCGGGCATTACGACGGTTATGTTTACGCGATTACCCAAATTTATACCACCCCAAATCAACCCACAATCAACCCACAATCAACATCACAACCAAAATCCATACATACTTCACCATAACAGCCCCAACAACTTAATATTATCAACTTATACTACTTCCCAATCATGAACTAAAAGCTTACTTAAGTTCTTTAACTAATTAACAAGATTTACAACTCCAAAAACACCACAAAACCAACTAATCTATACATACACAACAATCAAGCCTCTCATGAACTATAATACTTATTTTATGCTCTTAACATTCAATAACAAAGCTAGGTTAAGAGATTATACCTTCCTTGTGAGTGGGAGTAACTAATTAGCTTGGAATCACCCTTGAAAGTCCTTATCCAAGCTTAATCTAAACAAAAATTCAAGAACAAAAATTTAAGTTCTTGAAAAACACTATTCACCCTCTTCTTCCATGATTTTTAGGAAGAGATTATGAAGGAAATTGAAGCTTAGATTCATGGGATAGCTATATCTATGTATAAGGAACCTTGGATAATTACCTCATGATTTAACAATGCTTGGATCTTGGATTTTGATTTTTTTCTCCTTGAAAATGAAGGAAAGCCGAGAGCTTGATGAAGAAAGTGAAATAAACTGTGTTTTTGTGTTTTTGCGTTTTGTGATTTGTGATTTGTTTGCTTGGTTGCTAGCTTTTGTTTTTGATTAATTACCTTTTTAACCATGAAAAATTGTGTGGGTATTAATCAACCACACCTCCTTCCCTTATGTCATGCTTAGGTCATCATGTGATGTCACTCTCTCACACTTGTCCTCTTCTTGTTGGTTTGATGACATCATCATCCCTAACCTCCTTGATTAACTCTTAATTGCTTGCCTAATGACCGCTGATCTGTTATACGGTTTGCTTAACTTTCGTTCTCGTTTATCGTTTGAGGGATCATACCCGGGATCTTATTCCTTGGGTTCCCTTAACCTTTCTCAATACATTATATTCCTTTTATGATCCTCTCTTAAAATCCTTGAATTTAAATCCTTATTATCCTGTTACCTTATACTAAATTCCTTCGGTATCTGGTGGATTTTCGGGAAAAATCAAAGTGTTTGGATTTGGATTCTGACGATCTTTACATACACTTATATACCACATAGAGTATTAATAATATCCTAGAAGATCAATAAAAGAACCCCTACATAGTGTGGCATGAAAAGTTTTCTTATTCAGCATAATCAGCAAAACACTATTCATAAGGGTTTCAAAAATTCCAAAAATTGGGGTTATTACAAACTCCCAACTCAAATCAAAGATCCATAAACTCAGGGTGACTTTCTTCTAATCAAGACCCAGTCACACATCAAGACAACAATGAGGCCTCTTCATATAGAGCTCATCTACCACAACAGAGAAAATGGACAAGAGATCACTCATTTGAACTGATCATTGGTGATGTATCCTCAAGAGTGCAAACAAGGAAAGCAACTCAAGAGGAATGTCTGTATAGCAGCTTTCTATCAAAGGAAGAGCCTAAAAAGGTAGAAGAAGCTCTATTGGATCCTGATTGGATTTTAGCTATGTAAGAGGAGCTAAACCAATTTGAGAGAAACAAGGTTTGGAAGCTGGTACCCAAGCCTAAAGGAAAGAATCCAATTGACACCAAGTGGTATTCAGAAACAAGATGGATGAAAATGGCGTAGTCATCAGGAACAAAGCTAGACTGGTTGCTAAGGGCTATCGTCAACAAGAAGGAATAGATTTTGATGAAATTTTTGCTCCTATTGCAAGACTTGAAGCCATCAGAATTTTCCTGGCCTATGCAGCCCATGCCAATTTCAAAGTCTATCAAATGGATGTCAAAAGTGCCTTTCGGAATGGAGATTTGGAGGAGGAAGTCTATGTCAGTCAGCCTCCTGGTTTTGAGGATCCAAATTTTCCAGAATATGTCTACTATCTTCTAAAAGCACTTTATGGATTGAAGCAAGCACCTAGAGCCTGGTATGATACTTTGTCAAAGTTTCTCTTAGAGAATCACTTCACTAGAGGTACTGTTGATAAAACTTTATTCTTTAGAAATGTTAATGGCTCTAGCATACTTGTTCAAATTTATGTAGATGGTATTATATTTGGCTCTACAGATGAAAAACTTTTCAAAAAGTTTGCGAAATTAATGCGCATGTATGCTATTCAAGCATCACAGAGTTCTCATTTATATATATCTCTGGTGGATAAGTTGAAATCCACCAGAAAGTTTTAAAGCCTTGTGTTTTATTGCTTTGTGTTTTGATTTCTATTTTCTTTTTATTCCGCACTTCTTGAAAAATCAAACACAGTTATATATTAAGTAAGAACATTCTTAAAATCAGAAAAAGAAGCCAGAATTACATTTAACCCCCCTTCTGCAATTCTTGTTACATTGATTGGGAATAACACTGTGTTTTGACTTTAGTATCACCATACCTATGATCAATGAGATGTGATCATCAGTCAACGTACTTATTATTGTCCCTTAACAATAATACTTGACCAGGGACCTTTAGGAATATCATTACTATTCTCATAATCTCATTTCTAAGTCACGTACTTAGAGATATAGATTTACATATCATATTCCAAGGACATTTATTAATCTAATATTTTATCACAAAAAATAAAGATATAATAAATTACTAAAGAATAATCCATAAAATCATAATTAATAATCCAAATGTTTCATAATATAAACCTAATAATGTTGTCTCTAGGGCATAAACACTAACACATGTGATCTTGGATTCTGAAGAAAAAGAAGAAGAAACATTTTATTTCCATGCAAGACAAATTGGAGGGTTATTCAAAGTAATACATCAAGATAAAATATAGCCTCATTTGTCAAGTTTTACAAGAAAGAATACAAAAGCAATCATACTGGACTAAGAAGACCGTGCATCGAATTGACTATTAAAGATTGTAACTTGGTGTTATATAAACCAAGATGTAGCAGTGTCTTCTCTAAGAAATAATAACTTAGAGTTTTTCATAAAACTTAGTTAAGAGCACTATCTCTGAGAGAAACACTATAAAAAAAGTGAAATTCTTCTAAATTGTACATATTATTTCTTCAATATATAACTCGGGTGGCAAGTCAAAAAATAAATCAGCTGAAATTTTTATGTCTTGTGTTCTTATTTCAGTTTAGTAATTGTTCGAGTTGTAAAAGTTAAAGTTATAATTTATATTCAACCCCCCATCTACAAATTTATCCCAGTATTGATTGTTAGTAAATAACATATACCTCCAATATATATATATATATATATATATATATATCCCTACATCCGGTCCCCGAGGCCCTCCCCGATTTCGAAAGTTATGACTAAAAACGAACTCCTTAACCTAGGAAAAGAAACCTTTACAAACCCTACCAATATCTATCTCAAAGCGTAACTTCCAATTACTTTTTCAAAATACAAGTATAAACCACTACTAACCTATCTTGGACCGTAACTCCCCGTTACCCCCTCAAAGTAAAGTAGCAAATATACAAGAATTATCTTGGAGCGTAACTTCCCATTACCTCCTCAAACTAATGTATAAAAATCTTTACACGATCTATCTCAGACGATGACTCCCCGTTAGCTCTTCACAGCCGATGTAGCTCTTGTGTAGTCCTTGTATCAATAATCTTTTTCGGTCTTGGATCTTAGGTCTTAAGTATTGGGTCTTTCTTTTATCTCACGGTACAAAAACACCCAACTCCCCGTCGGTGCTTTTAAGACTTGAGTCTTAGAATAAAGATCACCTCACTTCACTTTCACCTCACTGTTAAAGTTAATATACAATACTTATAAATGTCCATTTATAAAATAAAAGGATTGAACTAATATTACAACAATATTAACTCAGGAAATCAAATATATAACTAACAAGTCCAACCTATTAGAAATATAAATGCAAGAAATTTACAACATGATATACAAAAGATATGGCAATTTGCATTTTATAAAAAAAGTAAATAAATGAATTAATATCACACAAATATTAATTCAAGAGAGTTTATATGGATAGAAAATACATCTTAAAGACACATTAAATATCGTATTAATTACACTTGGGTTTCTTGTCTGAATTCCAGTAAAAACCTATCTGGTCCAAACTTATAGCAGACCCAAGACGACCTATGTAGTCAAAGCCCACCAGCAGAGGTCGTCAAGGTCCACGAACATGAGTTGTTTACGGACTAGGCCCAATACGGCTGGAAGAGTAGGGACATGTGTCCTAAATGGACTCAAAGTCCTACACATAAGGTTCAGGAGTTTCTTCCATTATAGGACTCCTAATCACCATCTAAGTTGGAGACTTGTCCACCAAGTCTCCCAACACAAGTTTAAGCCTGAACTCACCTCTATAGAAAGGGCTCTACCGCCCAATCTAGAACTGCATTTTTTTGGCTTGATTCTCTACTACACAGAGATACGTAGGCATCTTGCAAGGACCGATAGTCCCGAACGCGAGAGTAGTCATTAAAACTCGAAGCTCACAAACCCTAGCATTAATTACTAACACACTATAATTTTTATTTCATAATATTTGGCGCCGTCTGTGGGAAGACTACAATAACCATGGTGAACACACGGAGTAGAAACAATAGTGGAACAGACACCCCTGTCCCGTCGCGAACAATCGCATCGATGGTGGAAGTACCACCACTCTCAACCTATGAATCCACCCAAGAAGGAACCCTGGTAGGGGCAACTGAGGCTCAGCCATAAGGGACGGATCCCCCGGCTCCTCAAGGGATGAATCCCCAATTTCAACAGCTTCATGGACTCGTGAACCCTCAACCCGTTGGGTATGAGTACTCGACGATCGTAACAACTAACCCTCCTTACAGGATGCCTCTATACCCCGAGACTGGAGGAAGTGGACACTCTAATCGGAGTGAAGCACAAGGGCGGACGCCCCAATACATACGTGGCTTGACTCCTGACCCCAACACCCCCTTGCTGTGAGACAAAGAGATCTTCCTCCAATCATAGACCTGGATGGTCCAACACCAAGAAGGGTTGTTGCCCAAGGGCTAATACAAGTGATCTTATGTCCCTAGGAGATCCTGATGATCCAAACCCACCATTCACTAACGAGATAATGAATGCCCGTATCTTAAGAAAGTTCAAGATACCCACCATCAAAACATGTGATGGTACTGGAGACCCTGTTAATCATGTCAGGATGTTCTCTAACGCCTTGTTGCTACAGCCCATGAATGACGCTATTAAGTGTCGGGCCTTTCCTCAAATCCTATCGGGTATAGCTCAAAGGTGGTACAACCATCTGCCCCCAAACTCTATTGGATCCTTTAAGGACTTGAGCCAAGCTTTTATCAAGTAATTTATTAGTGGCAGAGTACACGAGAAGAGTTAGGCTTCCCTCATGGGCATAGTCCAAGGAGCAAAGGAGTCCCTGAGAGACTACCTGAACCGATTCATGAAGGAGGCTTTGAAGGTCCCTGATCTTGACGATAATGTGGCTATGATAGCTCTACAGCAAGGGACTAGATACGAGTTCTTTAAGATATCCCTGGACAACGCCCTGCTAAAAGTATGCTGTAGTTCAAAGATAAGGCCGAAAAGTATATCAAGGTGGAAAAAAGTATGAAGAAAACAACTGTGAGTAATGAACCTGCCGGAAACAAGAAGCAAAAGACGGATCAGGAGTATGATGCCAAGGACAAGTTTCCTCGAATTAGCAAAATCTCTGACTCCCCCTCTTCTAAGAAGAATTAGCAACCAAGGTTCACTGAATATGCGAGGTTAAATGGTCTAAGAAGCCAAATCCTTATGGAAATTGAGAAGGACAAAGAGTTCAAATGGCCGAAGCCACTAAGGGGAGGCCCCGAGAAAAGAGTTGATACTGCAGGTTCCACAAAGATGTTGGTCATGATACTGACGATTGTAGGCAACTTAAGGATGAGATTGAGTATTTGATCCCAAGAGGAAAATTCAGATGTTTCACCAAGGGTGAAGAGGCTGGAGGCCAAAAAAGAGACAATGACCGAAGAGATGACGATCGAAGGGGTAATGACAGAGATCGCAACCCACAGCCCTGAGGGCAGTAATCAATATGATTTCAGGAGGTCCTACAGCAGCTGGTACTACAAGGAACTCTCTAAAAGATTATGCGAGAGAGGTGATGAGCATACTTGGAGAACCATCTAAGCGCTCTAAGTCATCTCTTCGGTCATTGTCTCTTTATGATTGATGGGTTTATGAGCAGCTGGTAATGACGATTGATGGGTTTATGATTGAATACTTTGAAGTTAGACTTCCCAACTATGAACAAGGAAGCAGAATACGAAGCATTGATAGCTGGTTTAGGCTTGGCTCGAGCCGTGAGGGTCAAAAACCTAAAAGTCTGTAGAGACTCAAGACTTGTGGTTGCTCAATTTAATGGAGAGTTTGAGGCCAAAGATGATACTATGGCCAAGTACCTGAGAGTCGTAAAGGGAATACTGACTCAGTTTGATGAATGGTATGCTAAACATGTTCCGAGAGAGGAGAACACTACGGCGAATGCTTTGTCCTAGTTCGCCTCGTCTGGAATCGAGAACTATCCGAGAAGTATCTACTTCCAAGTCCTGAAGACCCCTACTATTCATGTCATAAATCTGATAGCATTGTTTGGTGTGACAAGCTGTTGGATAGACCCGATCAAGACCCACTTAGAGACTGGGTGGCTCCCCCGATGATGCCCAGGAGGCACGCAAGCTGTCGGTGAGAGCATTGAGATATTCATTGATTGAAGGCCTTCTCTACAAAAGGTACTTTGTTATTCTATACCTGAAGTGCTTGAGACCTCTTGAAGAAGAAGAGGCCCTTAAAAAGCCCATGAAGGAATTTATGGGCAGCACATGGGGGCAGACACAATATAACTCGATTATGATTCTACTAGCCAACTATGCTAGCCGATGCAAAGGCTTATGTGAAGAAATATGACAGGTACCAGAGGTACACTCCAATAGTATAACAGCCCCCAAAAAGGTTTACATCTATCAGCACACTCATCCATTTTTTAATATGGGGAATTGATATACTTGGACCATTTACAGTAGCGTTGGGACATAGAAAGTTCATTGTGGTAGCCATAGACTACTTCATAAAGTGGATTGAGGCTAAAGCACTAGCCAAGATAACCACCAAGAAAATTGCCAAATTCTTCTGGGAAAATGTGATATGCTGATTTGGGATCCCACGCATCCTTGTCACGGATAATGGACGACAATTTGATAATGCAAAATTCAGAGAGTACTGCGATGATAATAGCATAGAGCTTCGCTTCACCTCAGTTGCTCACCCACAAGCAAACGAGCAGGTAGAAGTTTATAAAAGAATCATCCTTGATGGACTTAAGAAAAAAGGTTGAACGCCCAAGGAACACCTGGGCAGATGAGTTGCTGCCTATACTATGGGCATATTGTACCACCTGCAAAGTGACTACTGAAGCAACCCCATTTATACTGGCTTACGGAGCCGAGGTCGTGGTGCCCCTCGAGATCAATCATGGATTCCCTCGGATCGAAGCTTATGAGCCAGAGACCAGCGAAGAAGGCATGAGGCTCGCTCTCGATCTCATTGATGAGGTCAGAGATGAGGCCAATGCCCGCAGTACAGAGCATCAATGAAGTGCCTCCTTCTATTACAATAGAAGGATTAAAGAAAGGTTCTTTCAGCAAGGAAATTTGGTTCTAAGGAAGATTGTTGCATTGGGAGTCGAGGAGAGAGGAAAGCTAGCCCCTAACTGGGAAGGACCTTATAAGGTTAGAAAGATATTAGGACGAGGATCCTACAAGTTGGAGACCCTGAACAGTGACGAAGTGCCCCGCACTTGGATGTTTCAAACCTGAAGCTCTAATATGTTTAGAAAATTTATGATGTGTTCCTAGTACTTAGTATTAAGTTTATAAATAAGGTCGACAAAACCATCTTATATAAGGGTTGAACCCGTTTCTCAGAGATATTATCTATTTATGCAAGTTTATTTCTATCATCTAGTCTACCAATTTATTTAAGTACGAGCATCTAAAGAATGCAAGTCCCGAAGGACCAAATGCCGAAAATAAAGACAAGTATGAAATGAAATCAAACGAAGTGCATAAATAAAGAACCTGAAGGATCACGAGTTAAGTCCTGAAGGACCAATAGGTTACAAACCAATACAGTTTTAAAAAGAAGTTCTTAAAACAAAGCCACATATGTCGATCAAAGCCGTTTAAGGCTATCATAGTCACTCCTCAGAATAGTCCTCCTCTTCCTCCCGATTCCCCGCTCCCTAGCCTTCTTGCTCCCATCCTCCTCCTCATCTTCCTCGTCCGAACTTGTCTCGGAGGAGGAGCTGCTGCTCTTTGCAACCGGCTCCCTAACTTTCCCGTAAAGAGCTTTAGAGCTGGGGCTACCCGTAGGGGCCTTGCCCTTAGAACCAGAACCCCCTTTGATGGAACTGGATTAAGGCCGTATGAGGTGAGTCATGGGCACGGACCCGGAGGCCTGCCCGGATGGGTCCATAACAGGTAATGACCAGGGGCAAGATGGGAGACTCGGGTCAACGAAGTCCGGCCATAAGCGTTGAGTATCGTTGATTCCCCTCTTCCAACCAAGAGTAAGGTTAACGGGGATCATCTCATCATCATGCTCGTCCATCATCTTGGTGAACAGCGAGGATCTGTGGTATGATTCGACGAGGTATTTGTATTCCTACTTCCTCTTCTCTTCCACTCTAGCACACTTCCTTTCCAAGGCAGCAATATTGCCCTCTGCTTCATGGGTTTTGAACTTCCATTCGTCTGAATAGACCTTCATCTTGTTCATTGAGGTTTGAAGCACTATATAATCACTTCTCATCTTTATGCTCTGAGTGGAGGTTGCAACAAAGTAAACATTGGCTTGCCAAGAAGAACATGGAAAAGAGTTATAAAAAGTGTAACTCAGATGTTCCGAGTCGCCAAGCACGAGGCCTAGGCCGACCAGCCTTGGACGAACAAAATAAAACAAGTCCCTTTGGCCGAGTAGGGCCACCTGAAAGGGTGATTCCTATGAAATTTCTACAAGTTCCCAAAAGAAGTGAACTCAAATAAAATTTTACACGAGTTAAAAGTGTACCTGATATAAGGCATGAGCCCCCAACATCTCAGCCTCAAGAAGTTTATCCCCAGAGGAGACAAGCAGAAGGTCGGGAGGAGTAACACAGTTCCTCGACCACTCAAGGGATATACCCGAACTGTCGAACACCGAGTCATTATTGGAGATACCCCAAGAAGGTTCAAAAGGGAACCTTGTACTCCCATCGAAGTTTTTGGTCCTCTTCTGGACAGATCCATATGCTTCAAGGAAAGCAGGAATCTTAGGGACGCGGTTGGCCTGTTTGGTTACATCACGATCCATCCTTCCCGTGACCACATCGCTCTTGTTGGCCTTGGTGCCAAGAGCCCCAACAACTAAAATAAGAGGAACATAACACATATATTGTGACACCTTCCAAACCCGGGTCAGAAGTTTGGGGTTCACAACACACACACGCAATATATCAACCTGTTTATGAAATATTATATGCAATGACCCTTCTTTACAGAATCACGGATCACAACAGGTTAAAGTATGAAAATAAGCCACAACCTTAACTTTTATTACATCGTACCAAATCCCAACTAGTTTAACTTATAACTAATAATGGAATCATTCTTACAAGCTTACATAACTCAAAACTAAATATAAAGCTCCTTCTAGCTCGATCCAACTCAACCTGGAATCCTAGCTCGCACACTGGACTGGGGATCTTTGCTACCAACCATTTCCTTTTTAACTGTAGAATAACATAATAGATTCGCAAGAGTGAGCTAACTAGCTCAGCAAGTTATAATGACAATAACTGAGGTTAAACAATGATCAATTGAAATGATTCAAAGGAATCAAGTTTTTTGTCAAATAATCATTAGAATTGGATATTCATTTTAAATTTTTTAAAATTAAGGTGAGGCTGCTGATCAGTCACGCACTAACCCCGAGTAAGGCACACAGTTCTACTCTATAAACGGGATCCAAGGAACATATTGGCCTAATACGACCACGAATCTGGTCTGACGACGAATCTAATCCACATAAAAAACTATCCAATTCTAAAATAATTCAATATGATAAACATTGTAATTCAATAAAATATAATCATAATGAACATTGATAAGACATTTGTCTTAGAGTATAATGTAATTCATAAGTACCGCCCAGGTATATCAAGGTATGTATGAAGAATGGCTTCAATCCTGTAGGAAAATCAGGTAATAGATGAACAATGGTTCAATGATTATACAAGGTTTAGATCTTTGATGTTACAAGGTATTGTAGATTATATAAGTTTCTGTATGTTCGAGCAATTATGTTCCAGTGTTTGGTATATGGTGTATATGTACTTGTGGAGTAGTATCGTATTTGTGTTGTTTAGAATCTGGGTATTCAACAATCAATGGTTCACAATGAATAAATCTTACAACTGAAGTATCAAATGATATGACCAGGGTTTAGGGTTAAGCAACTCAACTATCACATGCTAACATATGGTATGTCTCAAGTATATTCAAAGCATTTGCAATATAAAACATGAACATCAGGGTATATTTGCAATAAAACTCAAGAAGGTTTAAGGACACTTGCCTTATCACGAATGATTTCCAACTTCACTTGCATTCTTCTAACGGTTTTACTTAACACCACTTGTCTTCTTTTTTTATGCCTTGCTTCTATTCACTGATCACTTGCTTTCTTTTTTCTATGCCTCGGTTTTATATATTGATCACTTGTTTTCCCTTTTTATGCTTTGTTTCCTCTGCTAGGCATCACAAGTATCTATCAATACTCAATCTCATATTACTCTAATCGTCACACAGATGTTACAAGCTTGTATCTACCCTTTGTTTCACCCAAATCCAACGTATGGATTGAAAGTTATAACCAAAACAGCCAAACAATAAACACATAGGCATATAACACATTAATCAGATAGCACATAGCACATAGCAGCAAGGTATTCGATAAAAATATTTTTTCAAAGAAGGTTCGGGGTTAAAAATGTTTTTTCTAGTATTAAATACGAATTTTGAACATTTTTCGGAATTAAAACGATTAACAAAATCATTTTATAAATGAATAACAAGGTTCGAATACCCGAATCTGACTTTAAAATCATTTAACACTAATTATCGAGCCTTGAACATAATTTAGAAATGAATTTTAGAAATCAAATAATGAATTTTTGAATTTATTTTTAAATAAAAACTGCAATAACAGGTTTTCAGATTCGGAATAGAGGAAAAATGAATCAAAACGGGTTTTAAACGGGTCGATAACCGGGATGCCAATAACAACCAGGTTGTCGGCTGAATTCTGGAAAATTCCGGCGGCCCACAGCAGTTTCCGGCGAGCCCTGTTTTGCCCCAAACAACACAGTTTGAATAGAGTTTTTACTCGAATCGTATCACAAGTGTCACATAAGTTTAGATACAGCAATAATAGTCAAAATCAGTCCAAGAATCGATGATTCCGGCCAAACCACCATTAACACCGACGACCCCGACTTTTTCTGGTGAGCACAAACCAAGAATCTTTTGTACTTCGAACTACCATTAATCGATTCTTTTTTAAATGCTCTATAAACTGGTAACAATCAATTCAACTAATAACCCTCAAATCAAAAATGCCTAAATTTTAATTAAGTACATTCAAACTATATAAACCCTAATTTCTTTAATTCGAAGGTCAAATGCAATTTTGAACATGTTATTGAACTCCAAATCAAGCTATGATATACCAAAATGACCAGAATTTCATGATCTACAACACGTAATCATCAAAATACATTAACAACTTCAAAATAAAAAAGTCATAATTTAAATCAATTAAATTCGCATTTAATAAAATAAATAGAAAATTACTTGATGTTTCTGTAGTGGTATAGATCGTAGAACTTGATTGTAATCGTCAAGAGCTTCGATTCGACTACTTGCATGCCCAAATCGGAGTTCGATAACGCCTTTGAATCCTTGTTTGATTATGAAGAACGCGATGAATTTATGTATTTTCTCCGGATAATTAAAAGATTTTACTGTTTGTTTATGATTATCAGTACAGAATAAGATACTATATTGGCTATTGATATTTACGAAATATTGGTACCCCGTTGGATAATATCGGATATAAAAATGGAATACTTAATCATTAAGTATTGACAAAATTGATCCAGTTCGGTACCGGTTTTTAAAATAATTATCAAAACCAAGCTTTTTGTAAATGCAGTCTTGGTCTCAGCACTTTGGTTACATGAATTACGAGAAGATAATATAATAGTTTAATCAAAATATCCCATTTCTCGAAAATACGGGTTTTATCGATATACCGGAACGAAAATTGTATCGTAAAATATGTGCCTAGAACCGCACAGGTAAAACCGTACTCCGGATCGAAAAAGTTAAAACACAAAAAATGCTCGTAATAATCAAATTATGTTAGAAAGGAGTTTTCCCGAGACTTTCGGGTAGTAAAAACGTAAAAACGGTTGAAGTTGGATGATTCCCGATTATTCAAAATAATTTATAATTAAACTGAATAATAATTTATTAAATCTATAAATCCTTTATAAAATCATATAAAAACATATAAATTAACAGAAAAATATAAAAATTATCTATACTTCATTTTAGACATAAAAAATTAAAATTCACAAATTCTATAACATATAAACACCAAACACAGATATCAATTAACACATAATTCACCAAAAAATCATATAATAATCACATAAAATTTATTTATTGACACAAATAATTACACGTTATATCCTGGATATTACAACCTTCCCCCCTAAAAGGATTCTGTCCTCAGAATCACTTAAGCAATAATTGAGGGTACTGTTTCACGCATATCACCTTCTAATTCCCAGGTTGAATTTTCAACCCTTGGGTTTCTTCATAATACTCTTACTAAATTTACAACTTTATTTCTTAACGTTTTCTCTCTCTTCTCTAGAATCTCTATTGGATTCTCAACATAAGATAAATCTGCCTGAAGTTCTATCGTCTTATACTCTATCACATACTTATAATTTGGATTATACCTCTTAAGCATCAAAACGTGAAAGACATTATGGATATGCTCCATGTACGGGGTAACGCTAATCCGTATGCTACTTTGCTGACACATTTCAAAATTTCAAAAGGCCCAATGTATCTAGGGCTCAGCTTTCCTTTCTTTCTGAACTTGGATAATTCCCTTCCACGGTGACACTTTTAACAATACTAGATCTCTATCTTCAAACTCCATGTCTCTTCCTGGATTGGTCCGCATATTTCCTTTAATGATCTTGTGTTACAGTTAACCTTTTCTGAATAATCTCAACCACTTCCTTTGTCTGTTGCACCAAATCTGGTCCAATAAAAAGCTTTCCTTGTGTTACTTGGTTAGTCTCCCCACTATAACCCAAAAGACGTTGTGGTTCACTTTTGTTCTTGGTATTTTAACTATGAAATCCATAGAAATATCTTCCCATTTCCACTCTGGAATCTCTAACGGTTGCAATAATCCACTAGTTCTCTGATACTCCGTTTTAATTATTTGACATGCATAACACCTACTAATCCATTCTGAAATTTTCCTTTTCATATCTGATCACCAATATTCTTTTTTAAATTTCTGTATATCTTGACACTTCCTAGATATATTGAGTATTTAGAATTATGGGCTTCCTGTAGAATCTCATTATTTAATTTTGTCACTTGTGGAATCCAAATTCTAAAAGAAAATATGAGAATACCCTGTTCATCTTTCCGAGTGCATATCTTTTCCCCTATTAACTATTAACATCCTGATCCACTATCTCCTCTTGACATCTCTTCGTCTTTTCATATAACTCCGGTCGAAATGTCATACTATACATCCTTGCTTTTTTTGTATTAAAAATTCTGACTTCCAATTCCAAATTCTAAAATTCCTTATATAACTCTTCTGGTATAGTCAATACATTCACTTTCTCCTTTCTTCTTATCGCGTTGCCACTACATTTTCTTTTCCTAGATGATTGTTAATCATGCAATCATAGTCCTTGATCAACTCCAACCATCTTTGTTATCTTTTATTGAGTTCCTTCTGCGTGAATAAATACTTCAAACTCTTATGATCCGTATAAACTCACACCTTTCTCCACATAGATAGTATCTACAATTTTTTAAAATAAATACTATTGCTGCCATTTCCAAGTCATGAATGGGATGCTTCTGCTCATGAGGTTACAGTTGTCTAGACATATATGTAATGAGTTTATCATGCTGCATCAAAATACAACCTAATTCCTTATGAGGAGCATCACTATTACAAACTCTCCTTGATCGTCCAGAAGTGATAAAATAGGTGCCGTGATTAATCTCTTTTTCCATTCCTGAAAACTTTCTTCACACTTCTCATTCCATATAAACTTCTCACTTTTCCTAGTAAGCTTTGTCAAAGGTGTCACAATCTTGTAAAAATATTGAGCAAATTTTCGATAATATCCTGCCAATTCTAAGGAACTTCTTACTTCTGTTGGTGTTTTTGGTCTCTCCCAATTTCTAATAGCTTCAATCTTTATTGAATCCACTAACTATATATCTTAAGAATTAAACTTCCTGCAACCAAAACTCACACCTTAAAAACTCAACATAAAACTTCTTCACATAATTTCCACAACTATTCTTAAATATTCCACATGGTTCTTCGTTGACTTCGAGTAAATCACGATATCATTTATATACACAATTACAAACTTATCGAATATTTTTTAAAGATTCTGTTCATCAAGTCCATAAATGCTGTTGGGGCATTGGTCAATCCTAAAGACATCACTAAAAATTTGTAATGGCCGTACCTAGTTCGGAAAGCTGTCTTCGGTACGTCTTCAGCTTTAATCTTCAACTGATGGTACTCAGATCTTAAAGAAAGTGTTTGGCTCCTTTCAACTGGTCAAACAAATCATAGATTCATGGTAACAGATACTTGTTCTTAATATTAAGCTCATTGAGTTTTCGATAGTCGATACATAATCTTATGCTTCCATCTTTCTTCTTAACAACTAACACTGGTGCACCTAATGGGGATACACTAGGTCTGATCACTCATTTTTCTAATAATTCTTGCAATTGCTTTGCCACTTCCTTCATTTTAATTGACACCCTTTTGTACGGGGCCTTAAATATAGGTTCCGTTTCAGGTGCTAAGTCAATTACAACTCAATTTCTCTATCTGGAGGAAGTCCTGGTAACTTTTCTGGAAACACGTCTAGAAATTTATTGATTACTAGAAAATCTTCAAGTTTTTCTAGCTCCTGACTTCTCTTTATCACAAATCAATATAGTTCTCACACCTTTGCCACAATAACTGTTTACCTTGAATCCTCGTTAAAAGCTTATTTATTTGTCTTTGACCTCTAAAGGTCACCACCTTCTCATCCAGCGTCTTTAGAATTATCTTCTTATCACGACGGTCTATCTGAGTATCGCGCTTAGATAGCCGGTCCACTCCTAGAATAACGTCAAATTCTCTTCTCTTAAATGGTATCAAATCAGCACAAACTTGTTGCTATAAATCTCAATCTCACAATTGATACGCGCTTGGTTAACATATACACGTTCTTGATTCGCTAGTTCTACAGTCATAATCTTATTTAATAATACAATTGGCAATTCAACTTATCAACAAAACCTTGAGAGAATACAAGAAAATATGAATCTATTTGTTACTTCTAAACTAAGGACCAGTGCATGCTTTATACACTAGAAGCACGGGTTTACAAACCTTGCACTAAAATGTACTAAACTCTTTTCTCAGGCAACCTTTTTCTATTTCCATTTCTAGCTTAGAAGATCTGTGCGGCATCTTGTAGGTCTGTGACCATCCTTCTTCTAGTTAATCTTGGACCTTCATCTTGTATTCTCTCCAGCTACTTTGTAGACTTTTCAATCTAGCTGATAGATCGTTTGTTGACTGATAATCTTGAATCTTGAATTTATTTGCATTCTGTATTTGAGAGGCATATCGAGATCTCCAGTTTTTTTTATAGAGAAGTGACATCTTGATAAGTATAATGACTTATGGAGATCTCTGAGTCCTTTATAGGTATATTTGACTTCTCGAGGTCTCTTGATCTTTGCATGATAAATGACTTGTCGATATGTCTGAGATCTCTACATGTTCAATTGACTTATCAATATCTCAGAGATCTCTATATATATTTTGACTTATTGATATCTCTCAGATCTCTAATGAGAAATTGACTTGTCGATATCTTCAATCTTCACATCTTCATTTGACTTGTCGATATCTCCGAGACTTCTCTATAAGCCATTTTAGACTTCTCGATAAGCCATTCTGGACTTCTCGCATTAATTCTCTATATAGCTTGATCTGTGACGTATTGATATCTTGACTTATAACATTTTTCATAAAACAGTTTTATTCAATTTCAAACTTCTTTACTTTTCTCTGAGGCATGATCATGACTTGGTCTTCTTCTTGAGTTTATTCATTAGCTTGAATATGTTTATAGAAAAATACTCTAGTCTAAACTTCTAACCTTTTACAGAATCAAGAAATACAATACAAAATACAAAGTTGATTATCAAACAACTAAATCTTAGGGCAATCAATGTGACTTAGTCTTGTTAATATAGACATATCTTGCACAACAAAACCAAATATATTAAAATATTTTAAAAATTATTAAAGACCTTCCTAATATTTTATAATACATTCCAAAAAATTTGAATTTTTTTAAAGTAACACAAGTCGACTTATAATAATCGAAGTGAAATAATGAATAGTAACCACTAAAATGAAAAACGACTTCCGAAAAAATATTTTTTTAAAATTATAGAAATATTCCTAGAGCTTCCTAGACCTATTATAAGACATATCAAGAAGTCCTACCAAATTTCAACTCAATCTTGACTGTCAAAATTCGCTTACGCTCAGTTTTAGGGTTTGTCGGGTGACGTTTTCGCGTAGCCGACAACCACTATAGTTTTGGTCAACACCAGGAGACCAAATAATATATTTTGACTAAAATAAGTCATAACCTAGTATTATACAAAGAATATAAGATTTGAAGGTATTGGGAGAGGTACTAGCGTAATTTAAAATAATATTTCCTGAATAAATATAAGATTAGGGTCTTCCGAAGAACTGTATTTTTAATACGATACTGGACTTACATTAAAAGGAAATTATCATGTCAAAGAATTATGGATATTTATAAAAGAATTTCAAAGTGTGTAAGTCATGAAATATCCATTGGTACGCGTCGTCATTTAAAAAAAACCGTAAGGATTAGAACGACCAACACCAAATATAGATTGCCTCCTAAATGTCACTTCTAAAATATAATAAAATACCATTAAATGATATTTTTCATATTTTAGTTAGGTCAAACCGTAATACATATTTTTTTATTTTAAAGCACGTGTTTGATCGTGATTAACTCGGGTTTGGCCAATGTTTGACTTGTCAATAGATAAGACATTGACTCCTACTAGGAGATACTAAGTGACCTATTATTAATTTCTTAATAATTCAATAAATATAAAACAAGATATATTGAAATAATTATTTTTTGGTATTTATTCAAAATTATTAAGAAATAAAAAGTGTGCGTATGTGGACTCTCTTTTTTAAGCACATAAGCACATAAAGGTTAAGTTCAGAATTGTACCAGAATTCCTTTGATGTCAGTGCATAAAAATTAAAAATTAGGGTACTTTCCTGTTTGCAGCTTCCCCTTAAGGATTCCGGGAGGAATCAGTTTAGAAATAGGCGGGGATACGGTTCACTCATAACAACCTCGAGTTCTCATGTTGACTTCACAGTAGTTGATCTTTTCATTAAATTTCCACTTGTCCGTCAAATATATTTCCGGGTACTCGTTCTTGTAGACCTACGACCTCTACATGTTACTCCACATACTCTAAGTCTGGCTGCAAGTTTATTAGCTCATTTTAAATCATATGTTTGGCGTTGACGATTAAATTTCCTAACATCGATTCGTGGTACTCGTTATAAACTTGGAGACCGTTCGACGATGGTGCTAATTAATAAGACAACTTTCTTGGTCCTTTAAAGATTTCAACTGGTCCAATAAACCTTGGGTTCAACATTTCTTTCCCTTTCGAATCTCATCACTCCCTCCACGGGAGGCATTTTCAACAAAACTTGTTCTGTTACTTCGTACTCTCTGTCCTTATAGTTCTAGTCCGCATATCTCTATTGTTCATCCTGGGCTGCCACTAGTCGGGTTCTGATAAGTTCTAGGAATTTCTTTGGTCTATTGACTCAGCTATGGTCCAGTATCCTCTGCTTACCAATTTCTTCCCAACCTAAGGGAAAATGATTCTTTCTTTTGTGCAATGCTTTGTAGCCGTTCCAATGTCCGCATGATAACTCGTTATTGTCAGTAATTCGATTAACGTCAACTGGTCACTTCATCTACCTTAAGAATCTATAATATGGGCTATTAGCGCATCTTCTAGTGTTTGGAATGGTCCTTCAACTTATTTGTTCCCCTCCATGACTCTTACTAGTGCTAGAGTTTTGCTCCTTAACATTTGCTCATTTTGGCGCATCATCTCTATCGATTGTTTTATTTAAGAAGTTTCTATTATATTTCTACATGCTTGTATCATGTTACATGTTTAGCGTCAGATTTAACATTTCTTCCCGTATTAACGTAAGGCACGTCGGGATCTGTTGCCATCTTGAAGAAAGCACCATTTCATAAGCAATTGATTGATACATTTTAAAATCGTGGAACACTCAGCTTCCGCTATCGATCAGACTTCTTTAATCATTCCCCGTATAATATTTATAGTACTATGATACCTTTCGGGTTGTATTCATTATTCTCGCTAGCGCATTAGACGTATTCGCGTTTATTGGGAACTGCTAAAGGGCGGACGATCTTCTTTGCCTTCAGTCAGCTCTAACCATAACATCCTTCATTCGATGTTATCCTTCGTAAGGGATATCAGCGGTTATTTTCCTCATGCTAGCGTGGTAAGTATATCTACATGAATTTTCCGTCAACGATATGTGATTCTCCTAACTGTTCCAAATAAAAGGCAAGCCGATAGACATATCTTCAATGTTCTAGATAGTCCTCCCATTCTAGTTGTCGATTTGAGAACTCTAAGTCGTTCCTCTATTCGTCCTTTCTCGTAAAATATCTTGGAAAATAATCCAGTTATGGAATTAATTCTTAGGTCTTGCATGGCGCAATATCACGAGGTCTCTTTATCACCATTTATCTCTTCTGCGTTAATAATAATTTTATAGAGCGGAGATTTATCATTTGCATAATAAATTAAGCGGTCTTATTTAATCTATTACTCAAAATCATAATATAGCACGACGACTTACTTGGTTCTTGATAATCCTCCTCCAAAATTTATTATAATAAACTCTTACTCCCATTTGGGTCACTTACAAGTCGCAATCGCCAAAATTTTAATCCTCGCCTTTCTGTTTTCATTATCAACCATGTCGAGTACTTACTTACCTACTCAATGACATCCCTTTTCATATTCAGTCATGACTAATATCCTATTAAGTTTCTAGTTGTCTTTAATCCTTCCCGTTACATAATAATGGGTTCTCTTCACATTTTCTTACTTCAAATTCATCCGTGCGGTCCTCCTCATTAGTTATTCTGAAGTTTTGTCATCCTCAATCTATCTTCTCCTACTTAAAGTGTCTGCCACCACATTGGCCTTTCCTTAATGATAATAGATTTCTCAATTATAACTCTTGATCAATTTGACTATAGCCTCTATCTCGTGTTCAGTGTAAGAAAAAAATTCCAAATTTTCCTTATAAGTTAAACTCTTTGTCCCTTATAGTGCGAACCTTATCGCGATTATTCTAGATTATTACTAGAACACCTTGTGTCACGGTCTTAAGCCTCATAGTCATATCATTATACTTCACAAAAAATCCTCTTTTTATCGTCAGGTATGCTAACACGGGGTTGTTACTAATCTTACCTTCACTTTTTCAAAATCCTATTCCTCGAATTCATACATGCTTAGTCTTTCCAGAATTCATTAGTACCTACCCCAATAATGTTTCACAGAATCGTACCTCACTAATCACGTTGTATCTATATTATCGTCCTTCTATAACCATGTTAAAGATCCTTATGATAATAACTAAACATGGTATTCCTTTTTTTAAAAAAATAACTTACTCATTACGATGCTCCGATTGCACCATCATAGCACTGAGTTTTCAGTCTCATATTACAACAATCGGTTCTTAACTATACCTCTCTTTGTTCGGAAGGCAATCAACCCTGGAAGAATTATTTTCACTTTATCGATGTAATTTAGACAATCTTAACAAGATTTTAAATTTAATACCCGAAGAAATAACGAGATCTGAATAAAAGAGTCACAACACTCAAAAGATTATAACTTGGAAGAAAGAATACAACAAGGATTATCCTTCCATGTCCTTAGAACTTTATATTATGATATAATAAAGAATATCCCTCGAAAGCAATGATTGCTGAATAATAACATCATACGAATTATACTTGTAAGATTTCCCCATTGAAAGAATACTTTTCTTTTAGAATAATAAAAGAAATCTTGAATAACATCCTCAACCAAAGGTTAACCATTGAGGTTTCAAAGAGATGCTATTTTGGAAGAATGAATTTTATTCAGTGATTAACAAATAGGGAAGTATGTTGTTCTTCAATCACTTTAAGATTTTAATTGATATTCGTTATATAAACAAAAGAATAGAACATTTCATGAACAAAATATTTCATAAACTAAATATGAAACTACATTTGAGTGAGCGACCTAGCTAGGTTTCAATTAAATCATTCTTTGAAAATTTCATCAACAATTAAATTTTGCATATATAATGCACTATGGAATAATAAAAATTTGATTGGAAGTGGAACTAGCAAAATAATATTTAGTCCATATCAAGCAATATTATCAACCAGCTAAGAAAATGGCCAACTCAATTGGTTTGGCCCATAACAACAAGCTAGGACGATTAGCTAGGCTTCTGTCATATTAATTAAAATTTCAAGTAGTTAGTATAATTAACTAGCCATTCATGAAAATATATGCAACTAAGCATATTTCAGTTAGTTTGTAAAAAACAAATCTCAACATCGTAACCACTAAAGAAATTTATGGCTACCCGGATGACGATTTTGAAATAAAGAGTTTTAAAATTTGGGCCGAGAAGACAATTATAACTTTGAATCGAGTGGTCTTGGCATTGGAAGAATCAATAGCCCGTCATCAAATGTTTCTTGTCAATAAAATGGTACACTCAGAGGTACCCTCGTTTACATACTTTATCAAACTCAAGTAGAATTGAATTCAGAATACCAATATCAAATTGATACCCTTACCATGATTTTAAAGTTCAATATACAATCTCACCCCGAATAGAAGAAAAGGATTCCCGAGGAATATATGGATATTAGATCATCCACGTCTTTAACAATTTGTTAAATATTTAAAATCTTGAATGAGAAGAGTAAGTATGAAAGAAGAATCAAATGAAGTTATTCATTATAAATATTCATCTATTAATTAAGGAAAATTTATTAAAATTTCCTCGGATAGTTGGAATAAGGTATAAATAGCTTTGAGTTGAACCAGAAGAATATAATCTATGAATGAAGATTCATGGATCAACTAAAAGAATTGAAAAAGTCTTGATGCGAAGAAAGACTATTCAATTTGTTGGTCACAGAAGAAGTTCAAAGTAGGGAACTAAAATGATTGCCTGATATGATTTATCAAGAAAATATGAATGATCAATAATTTGGAGGGAGTAGTGTGACAATGAGTAGGTGCCAAAATATTACACTGATTATACTGACTTTCGTCATTATCTGTTCGACGATGATCCCACCTCTTCGTCTTCATAATTCCATATTTCAACTAGTGTCTCTTTCAACATCATTTTAAAATCGCTTACCATCTTGACTTTCGCAAGAATATCTGTCATTCCGGTGTTTTACCTCGAAGACCTTACTCAGAATTATTCCAAAAGCATATGTTAAGGCAATATAGTCCTACTATACGCATCCATTACTAATTACAAGTGGCCAGTTCCCCCTGGGAACAGATCAAAGAGATCTCTCGGGGATCTCAATGCAGTCTATAAGTTCGGTGGCATGTGTGTATAATTGAATATACGTTACCGAATATATTAGAGGTCTACGAGTATATATACGTAGTCTCTGGCATCATATCTACCGAATAATTCTTCTCTAAGCTTACTGGTCTATCCTTTTAAAAGGTTCTAATTATCAAATCATCGCTCATTGTAATCATATGCCATTTAAGTGTGGACATGCCATCAATTCTCGACGTTCTTGATCTATGAGCTAAACCATCATAACCTTAAATATTAAGCACACTAATAATATCATGTAGTGTAGTCATCCTACGATAACGTTCTTATATTACATTCAAATCTTCCTTAATAGAAAATATCCTTAAGGGTATATTGGACACTATCTCTGGTGAATTCGTGATTAATACGATATTCACATCCTCATTGGTAAAATGACACCTTCAACTAGTTTGGGTCAATAACCTCAACTGTAAATTAATAATTAGACTTCATGCTTCTCACATGTGATGCCCCCTCATGGGAAACCTATAAGGAACTACGAGTAACCAGGCCCGTGTTATCAAAATTAACATATGGTGTTGGTAATACCGTATTTACCCCAAATGCCCTGGAGACTCAACTCCGAGTTCTACATCCACATCCTTGCCAAATCATAGATGATTATAATTTTTTTTCCTCATCATTCTTATAATCTTCAATAGTTCTATTAGTCATACTTTAATACCTCAAATATACACTTATCCTAACCTACACATTGGGGCTACATCCGGTAGTCCAATGATGAACTCTATATGAGCTCTTACGAAATCTCGCATCTAGATAAACTCCTAACACTCTCATCTCTACGTACTATAACTTAATGCTCTGATACCATTTCTGTAACGCCCCCAAATCTGGGGTCAGGAATCTGGGTCGTCACGCCATCTTTCACACATGTGTAACATGTATTGATTCAATAATCCAACATACCCCAATCTCACGCACACATACACACACACAAGTTATAGCCTTAGAAAAGATGTACAAAATGTAATCTTCTTTTACTACACTCAAATGTACTTTACAGGATCTTAAATAATTATTCGTAACCTCTTCATGAAGTACAATAATTACTACTAACTTCTTATACCTATATGGATACTCTGGTCCACCTGAGACAAAGCTGTAAGGGATTATCCCCATGATTTCAAGTGCC
This sequence comes from Apium graveolens, assembly GCF_009905375.1. NCBI lineage: Eukaryota > Viridiplantae > Streptophyta > Magnoliopsida > Apiales > Apiaceae > Apium > Apium graveolens. The sequence continues at coordinate 37,613,474 of NC_133647.1, forward strand.
TAAGTCCCACACTGGCATACTGGTAATATGTTGTGTTGTGACATTTAAAAGAAAGCAAGAGTAAGTAATAATGCTCAGCCATAATAATCAACAGTATGAAAAGACTGTTAAAGGAATTATATCAATCCGTATAAGGATATGTATTTATTTAAAGTAGTTTTCTTGGTGATACACACCTCTTTTCAAAATAATTGTTTGATTGACTTATTAGTCTGCAAATACCTTAATGGTAAATCCAACACCTAGGCTTGGGTTACGATATTGCATCTCAATTTCATTGGAAGAATAGGACATTCACCTGAGCCCCCCGAGATACGATGATCAGTCGTATAACGGTATCATTCTCTACATGTAGATGGACGACTTCCTTACATCCTGGTTGTCACCCTAGCCGTATTCGGGCGTTATATGCTTCCCCTTTCCCCCGAGTATGTTTTGCATACTTCGTATGTCCTTCGGTACACATGGTACCTTCACATACAGAAAATTAAAATGGCAGTCTCCCCGGTCCACGAAGTACTGAAACTCTACCCCTCCCTTGTCCTTTTTAGAATCCTATCATATACTTGGAACATCGAACTATATAAAATTCCCCAAGCATTTTGTTTGTTGATAGGCACGACTCATCTCATATATGTATATATATGTACTTCCGAGAATTTCCGGAGGAAGTACTAAGATAATATGGGTTGACCGTTGTCAACGAATAAATAAATAAGGGGGAGTTTCTTTTGAAACTATATTCAAAATATTTAAAATATATCGAGATAATATTCTCTGATGATCTGAAAGTATTAGCATGATTTTCTGAAACTCAAAAATATTTTAAAATAGGTTTAATGATTTTTAAAATCATATTAAATCATTTGATAAATATTTAATAATTAATTAATAATTATTAAATAATTAAATCTCGAATAATTATAGTTTTAAAAGAATATTTGAAATAATATTTTTCAACTAATTTATGTGTAAATAATTAAAGTAATCTTTAGTAATATAATTAATCGAGTTTGAAATAAATAATTGTTGGAGAATACTTCTCCAATATTAAATGAATAATTGAAATAATATTCATTGTTCGAGTAATTAAATATAATTGAGAGAATATGATCTTTGGAATCGTTTTAAATAGATTTGAGGTATTTAATCACTTCGCAAGTGGACGTCGAGTCCCTTAGAATAAAATAAGTACGGACTTTTAATCGTCCAAAACAACTCCGGGATGATCCTCGGATTTTTACTTTGTAAAAGCTGACCGACTCTCAGTCTCACAACTTATACATCACGCTCTACTATAGCTTTAATATTCTTAAATAGAACACCTCGGAAATACTTCTGGGTTTTCATCAAATTATACTGACCGATCGTCGGTCTAAAATATACACCTCATATACACAACGTTACTCTCTAGCATTATCGATTGAAATTCGGTAATATTAATATACCAAAATCATTAACATATCATATGATATTATATAGAAAAATTTGTAATATATCGTAATACAACATTATGTATATATATTATTTATTTGAAAATAAACACAACACAACAGTTTTAAAAGGTAGGGTTTGGAAACTTGTCTAGAGTCCAAGATATGTTTTCCGACTTCCTCTCGTTCCGGGTTTTCTAATCAACAAATATCATATTCTTAATCAGTATTCCTAATCCCATCACCGACTTATATTTCTAATAAGACAATACTTCATATTTTTCAATATTCGACCGACTTGAAATAAATATCAATCCTTGGTTGAAACAAACGGTCAAAGTGGTCTTCTAGAGTTGACTTTACCGAATGTAACTATTACGTAACTTGCACTCCAACATTTTTAATAAATTAAAAAATTAATCTTTTAATAAGAAACCACCTCGAGGAGCTTCTTGAGTGCTTGTAATATTTATCTTAAACGTTTTTTTTGATAAAATGAATTTAAATAGGTGAAAAGTATTTTAAAATTTTAGTTAACTATGGAGTTTTACTATTCATACCGGTTTCACTAAAACGTTGATTTCTCTCAAACCATTAACTCAATTGACGCATTGTTTTCGTGTGCGTGATCTAGACAAAATAAAGAACACATTATTTGAAAATAGTTTTCTGGTAAGCTATTTTCCTATATTTATGATAAATATTGTAGTATATATTCCTAGGATTGGCAAATCTTGCAATATCTTCCTAGCCAAGCTATTTTCCAAGCTACTTTGCTAGCTTAGTACCTTGGTTACTATTTATGTTACTATTCACTAGCTAGGTAATAATGTTCTCTAGCTAGGCTACTATTTGGTTATTAACCATGGTTAATTTCTTACCTTAGTTAGCTTGTATGGTTAGCTTGGCTCGATACGTTTATTTATTCGCTTACGCGCTCGCTTGGTCGCTTATTTGTTTTCTTAATAAATCTTTGTAAGCGGTACTATTATTTGTTTTCGTAAAAAATCCATTAGCGGTACTATAAATCTTTGTAAGCGGTACTATTTCTCGGGGTAAATCCTTTCTTATATGTCTTTTACATTTTGAAGCCTCGTACTTGGGTGTAATTTTGTAGGATTTTAGATTTATAATTGTATCGTGATTCTCGTATTCCTCGACGGTTCATAGATATGATCGTTTTTCAAAGTTCATTTTCTTCATAAACTAATAGCCTTTACATACACTTATTGGGTACGTATAATCACAATATCATCTCAGAATCTTAAATTAAAAACTCATATATGGTGTGGTCGCAAAAGTTTTTATTAAAATGCAAGGTTACTATTTGTAAGGGTCTTTTACCGATGTCGAAAATTCAGATTTTCACATGTAGCTAATATCTAAATTGTATTGTTAATCTCTATTGAACGCGAAATTGGATATAGGGGTTTAGAACTTGCCATGCTAGCATAGGTTTATGGATGTTATAACATGCATGATTCGTAATGTAATTTTAACCATCTTACGATGCCCTATGTAATTTCAATGGATAACTTGCTCTTAAATCGTTATGTTTTCAAATCTTATAAACATATAGGGTCTAAACATAATTGGTGTCTTCCCAGCTTCTATCTAATTTGTAGATGCTGGGTAGTAAGGTACACGTATATTGAAAGGTAGTGTGTACTAATTTCGTGTTGTCTGATTAGTTATCGTAACCATCGCATACTATGATTAAAGGCATAAACTCTGAACGAAGTATTTAATGAAGTAAGAATCCCATGTTTTATTTCATATAAGTAAATTGATTATCATCTCTTAGTTAATTCATTCTAGCATAATTACTTTTAGATAATCAAACTCAATTTGATACTTGTCTTAGCAGTGAATAATAATCATACATTATTGCATAAGTGCACATTCTGAATTAAACCAATCTCTGTGGGAATGAACTAAACTTAATCTTATACTAATTGTGACCGCGTACACTTGCCTTTTTTTGTGCAAACAAGTTTTTGCACCATAGTCGGGGATCGGTATTAAATTTAGTTTATGTGCTTGTCATCAATGGTCGTTAAAGTTCATTTACTCGGATTATTTCTCTTGCCAATTTTACTTTTCTTGTGTGTTTCAGATAGTCGAGAGAGCGTGTATGAAAACATGTTCTCAATCTCGTAAGGACACACCAAAAGAAGTAAAAACAGAAGTGATCATTGAAATGGAAGAACCAGCTGCAGAAACGAAAGCATTGAAGGATTATTCTCAACCGAAAATCAATGACATTCAGTCTAGCATTGTCAAACCATCCATTGCAGCTAATACCTTTGAAATCAAGCCTGGAACGATTCAAATGGTATAAAATTCAGTCCAGTTTGGGGGAGCTCCAACGAAAGATCCCAATATGCACATTAGGGATTTCATCGATATTTGTGACACCTTCAAGTTCAACGGTGTTTCGAAAGATGCTGTGAAACTGAGACTTTCCCATTTTCTCTGAGGGATAAAGCTAAGAGCTGGTTGCACTCTCTACCAGCAGGTTCTATTGCGACATGGGAGGTTCTTGCTCAGAAATTTCTAACTAAATTCTTCCCTATGGCAAACACAGCTGCAATCAGTAATGCTCTTACTCAATTTGCACATCAGTCAGGAGAATCTTTATGTGAAGCTTGGGAGTGCTACAAGGAGATGCTTAGGAAGTCTCTTCATCATGGAATGCCGGATTGGATGGTAATCAATTGCTTATATAATGGTTTGGAAGCACAGTCACGACCCATGCTCAATGCAGCATCAGGTGGAGCCTTATGGGATAAGAGCTATGAGGAAGCTTATGAGATTATTGAAATGATGGCTGGTAATGAATATCAATACCAAACTCAGAGACTACCATAAGGTAAGGTAGTTGGAATTCTGGAGGTGGATACAACTATGACTATAGAGGCTCAGCTAAAGGCGTTGACTATGATAGTGGATTCTCTGGCTAATTATGGAGTTCATCAGATAGCAAGTGTTTGTGAGCTTTGTGCAGGTGCACATGCGACGGATCAATGTGCTATATCTAGTGAGTCCGTACAGTTTTCTAAGCAATTTTCATAGACCACAGCAACCAGTTCCTGCCACTTATCATCCTAACAATAGAAACCATCCTAATTTCAGCCGGAGCAATAATCAGAGTGGTATGCAACATCCACAACAGCCTTATCAGTAGTTTGGAGCTAGGCCATTCAACCCTCCTGGTTTTCAACAATAGTATGCACCATGGCAACAATTTCAGCCACCGGTAATGCAACAACGATCTCATGGAAGTGTCGGTCACTCTTCTTGTGAAAAATCTGAATTGGAGGAATTGAGGCTAATGTGTAAAAGCCAAGCGGTTCTGATTAAAACTTTAGAGAGTCAAATAGGACAAATTGCTAATGCGCTGCTGAATCGACCACAAGGAACTCTTCCTAGTGATGCGGAAGCTAACCCAGGCATGAGGGAAGTTAAAGAACAGTTAAAAGCAATTAATTTGAGGTCTGGAAAGGTCGCTAACCATAAAAAATCAGAATCTGAAAATTTTCAGAAGAAGCCAAGTGCGCCCGCACCTGACCCTGTACCAGAAATTATAGATGTTGATGATACAGCTGATCAGAAGGAAGGAGAAGCAGAAACAAAGAAAAATTCTGCTGAGCACACTATTCTTGAGCAGAATACAGGAGACAAACATGTCTATCCACCTCCTACAAATCCTAAAAGACTTCAGAAGTAGAAGTTCGACAAGCAATTTGCCAAGTTTTTGGAGGTTTTCAAGAAATTGCATATTAACATACCTTTTGCGGAAGCTCTAGAGCAGATGCCGAGCTATGCTAAGTCATGAAGGGTATTCTATCTCGGAAGTTGAAGCTTAAGGAGTTGGAAACCGTTGCTCTAGTGAAAGAGTGCAGTGCGGTGTTACAATAGAAACTACCTCCTAAACTTAAAGATCCAGGAAGCTTCATGATACCATGCACCATTGGCAAGTTATCTTTCGACAAGTGTTTGTGTGACAGGGGATCTAGCATCAATTTGATGCCATTGTCTATCTTCAAGAAACTTGGTCTGCCTGATCCAAAACCAACAAATATGTCCTTAGAACTGGCTGATCGGTCCATCACTTATCCGCGAGGTATAGTGGAGGATTTCTAGGTTAAGGTGGATAAACTCATCTTCCCTGCTGATTTTATCATCCTAGACTTTGAGGAGGATAAGAAGATTCCTATTATCTTGGAAAGACCATTCTTAGCTATAAGCCGAACTTTGATCGATGTGAAAAAGGGAGAACTTACAATGAGGGTTTAGGATCAGGATGTCACTTTCAATGTCTTCACCACAATAAAATGCCCCACTGATGAAAATGAGTGCTATAAAGTAGAGATGGTCGACTCTGTAGTGAATTCAGAGCTTGATCAATTGCTAAAGTCAGATACCTTAGAGAGAGCCTTAACAGGGGAATTCGATAGTGAAGACGAAGAAGGGGCATAAAAACTTGAGTTTTTGAATGCATCTCCGTGGAAGAGGAAGTTGGATTTTCCATTTGAGTCTCTTGAATTAGAAGAGCTGAAAAATTCTCAGGAGCGTCTTAAACCATCTGTTGAAGAAGCTCCCACACCTATGCTCAAACCACTACCTAATCACTTGAGGTATGCTTTTTTAAGTGATGCATCTACTTTACCTGTTATTATTACATCTGACCTTTCAGGTAGTGATGAAGAAAAGCTCTTGCGAATTATGAGAGGGTTTAAATTAGCAATCGGGTGGACTATAGCAGATATCAAGGGAATCAACCATTCCTATTGTATGCATAAAATTCTACTTGAGGAAGGAAGTAAACCTATCATTGAACATCAGAGAAGAGTCAATCCTATCATGAAAGAGGTGGTGAAGAAGGAAATTCTTAAATGGCTGGATGCAAGGATCATCTATCCTATTTCAGACAGTTCGTGGGTGAGCCAAGTGCAGTGTGTGCCCAAGAAAGGAGGCATTACAGTTGTGGCTAATGAGAAGAATGAGTTCATCCCTACTCGGAAAGTCACATGGTGGAGAGTATTCATGGATTATCAGAAGCTGAATAAATCTACCAGAAAGGATCATTTTCCGCTTCCATTAATCGATCAAATGCTTGACAGGTTGGCTGGTCATGAGTATTATTTCCTTCTGGATGGGTACTCAGGCTATAATCAGATTTGTATTGCCCTAGATCAGGAGAAGACCACTTTTACTTTTCCTTTTGGCACTTTTGCTTTCCGTCGAATTTTTTTCGGGCTCTGTGGAGCACCTGCTACTTTTCAAAGGTGCATGATGGCCATATTATCTGACATGTTTGGTATTAATGTGGAGGTGTTCATGGATGACTTTTCTATTTTTGGCTCTTCTTATGATGAATGTTTTGCATAATCTGGGTTGGTGCTGAAAAGGTGTGTTGAGACCAATCTGGTGCTTAATTGGGAAAAATGTCACTTTATGGTGCAACAGGGTATCATTCTTGAGCATAAGATATCTAACAAGAGGTTGGAAGTGGATAAGGAGAAAGTGGGGGTCACTGAAAATCATCCTCCACCAATCTTAGTTAAAGGAATCCGCAGTTTTCTTGGTCATGCGGGTTTTTATCGGCGATTCATTAAAGACTTCTCCAAAATCTCTAAACCCTTGTGCAATTTGTTGGAGAAGGATGTTCCCTTCAAATTTGATGAAGAATGTGTAGCTGCTTTCAAGAGTTTGAAAAAGAGTTTGACTACAACACCTGTTATTATTGCACCTGATTGGGATGAGCCCTTCAATATGCTGTGTGATGCTAGCGACTTTGCAGTTGGAGCTGTTCTTGGTCAGAGAAAGAAGAACATTTTCCATGTGGTTTACTATACTAGTAAAACCCTTAATGGTGCTCAGATGAATTACACTACTACGGAGAAGGAGCTTTTTGTAATCGTCCACGGGTTCGAGAAAGTCAGACAAAAGTGACGGTTTACACTGATCATGCTGCTATTAGATATCTGGCCTTGAAGAAAGATTCAAAACCTCGATTGATTTGATGGATTCTCTTGCTTCAGGAATTCGAGTTGGAAATCAAAGACAGGAAATGTACAGAAAATCAGGTAGCGGAACATCTATCACATTTGGACGATCAAGGTAAAGCTTCACAAGATAACACGTTAATCAATGAAACTTTTCCTGATGAGGATCTTTTTGGGGTGCAAGAAGAAGAACCATGGTTTGTAGATATTGTGAACTATCTTGTGAGTAATATTATTCCCTCAGAATTTTCTTATGCTCAAAAGAAGAAGTTCTTACATGAAGTGAAGTGGTATCGATGCGATGAGCCATTCTTGTTCAGACAGGGGGCAGATCAGATAATCAAAAGGTGCATTCCGTATAGTGAAACAGAGGGTATTTTGTGAGATTGTCACACCACTGCATATGGCGGCCATTTTGGTGGAGAGAAGACAGTTGCCCGTATTCTTCAGGCGGGATTTTTCTGGCCAACTTTGTTTAAAGATGCTCATCAGTTCGTGTTGAGATGTGATCGCTGTCAACAGGTTAGAAATATGTCCAAGAGAGAAGAGATGCCTCTTAATGTGCTTCTGGAAGTTGAGATTTTTGATGTGTAGGGAATAGACTTCATGGGACCATTTATCCCGTCGTGCAACAATTAATATATTCTTTTAGCAGTGGATTGTGTATCTAAATGGGTTGATGTTAAAGATTTGCCAATCTATGATGCTAAGGTGGTGATAAATTTTCTTCATAAGCACATATTCACACGTTTCGGTACTCCAAGGGTAATAATCAGTGACGAGGGATCGTATTTCTGCAATCACAAATTTACTGCATTAATGGAAAGATATCGTGTGAATCATCATGTTGCCACAACTTATCATCCTCAAACTAATGGACAGGGTGAAGAATCGAGAGATCAAGCGAATCTTGGACAAGGTTGTGAATCCGTCAAGGAAGGATTGGTCATTGAATCTAGATGAAGCTATGTGGGCTTATAGAATAGCATTTAAGACTCCTATAAGAATGTCGCCTTTCTAGTTGGTGCATTGTAAGGCGTGTTATCATCCTGCTAAATTACAACATAGAGTGTACTGGGCTTTGAAGAAGCTAAATCTTCACATGTCGGCTGCTGGAGAAAAGAGAATGCTTCAAATTAATGAACTCGATGAGATTCATCTACATGCTTATGAGAACAACAAGCTATACAAGGAGAAGGTCAAGCGATGGTATGATAGGAGGTTAGTGCACAAGTCATTTGTGTTTGGTCATCAAGTCCTACTTTTCAAATCTCGTCTCAGACTTTTCTAGGAAAGCTTAAGTCAAGGTGGTCAGGTCCGTTCATAGTCAAGACCAAGTTTCCACATGGTGCACTAGAGATTTTTGATAAGCATACCAAGCATTCAAGGTTAATGTCAGAGGTTGAAACATTACTATGGTGATATGGGGAACCACGAGGCGGTGACCACTAGTCTTGCTATGACTTGAATTCAAAGTTTCACGTCAAGCTAAAGACGTAAAACAAGCGCTTCGTGGGAGGCAACCCATGCATTCTGAAGTATCTTGCTTTTATAAAAAAACAGAAAAATTCAAAAACAAAACCCCAATCCTACCTGAATTTTACCCTAACCCTATCCATTATTCTATATCCTTTATAACTCAGCCCCTTTATATATCCCTGCTACATATTCACATCTCTATATACACATCCATCTTATATACATACAAACCATCTATATACACTACTTACACCCAATTCACACTCACTTGTTTGATTATGGCACCTAAGAGAGCAAGATATACGGGTAGTAGTAGCACTTATCCCTTTTCTGAAAAGGACTCTAGTATGGGTGGTGGTGATAACAAATTTACTTTATCGGAGGCACAAGCGGAATTTGCTCGATTGATGTCTAAACTGGTGGAAAAGGAGATGGGATTTTTGCCTACGGCTCAAGATGTGAAGCTATTGGAGATGATTGTAGAGAAAGGTTGGGAGAGTTTTTGTGAGGTACCATCTGCGGTTCCATTGAGCATTGTGCGGGAGTTTTATACCAATGCTAAGGCAGAGAAGAATGGATTTATGTGGTTCGGGGTTTGACTATGGATTATCGGCCTACTGATATCACCAGGTTCTGCATCAACCTGCAAAGCCTAGGGATGCTGATGATTGGGTATGCAAGACCCAGGCTGATTTGATATGGACTATATCTTGGAGGAGCTATGTGTTCCAGGCACGGAATGGAAATACAAGGTGGGCATAACTGAGCCACTTACCTTCCCCCTGCTTCTTCCATGAACAGGTATGCGAGGGCATGGAATTTGTTTCAGTGTGCTAATATTCTGCTTTCTTCGCATTCGCATGAGGTCATTATGGACCGTGCCATACTCTTGTGGGGGATTCTAAATGAGGATATGTTGATCATGGTTATGTCATTCATCAGAGCATGCTTCGGTTTTTGTGAGGGGGGATGACAGGGGTGATTCCTCATGCCTCTATTGTTACTAAGTTGTGCACGTCTGTAGGTGTTAGATGGTCTGAGCATGAGCAGTTACAGATGCCGAGTGCCCCTATTGATGGTTCTACAATTTCTCGGATGGAGGAATGGGACGACGGTTGGCCCCATGAGAAGGGGTTGGGATATATTATTGATGATTCAGAGGGTGGGCACCCGGATCCTCCCAGGCCTATTAAGGGTTCTTCTTGTGCGCAGTAGGCAGCTGTTAGGTCCTCTCTTGCGTAGCAGATAGTTGATAGGTCTGGTCTTGGCGATGCTCAGTACAGACGGTTGACTCGGCATATGGATGCCATGCATGACATTCACCACCTTTTTGCAGAGGACTTGACACAGGCTCTAGATATTGCTTTTCGAGCCACTGGTGTCGAGGTTGATTGGCCAGTTTTTGGAGCTAGAATAGTGTATCTACCTCCTGATTCTCCACCCGAGAAGGGTAATCCTGCCGACAGCTAGGTATGCTCTTGCTATCTTTATTATTTCCTTCAATGGGGTCATTGAATATTTCAAGTTTGGGGTGGTAATTTAAGGATTAGTAGTAGTTGAGTCGTGTTCATTTAGGAATCATATTGCATGTGTAGTGGTAGTTCATTCATAATTTTGTATAATTGTTCATATAGGCCATAATTGTTTGCATAATTGTTTATGCTTATTAATTGACTTGCATGTAGAGAAGCAGAAGCTATTCACAAGTCTCATCGGGTGCTTTTGGGCTAGATCAGGTCCATACTTGTTTGGTTTTTGAAATTTATCACTTGTTTACATTTAGAATGCTTGTTATTCCCTTGATGATGAAGCAACACTAGAATATAAATTGGGGGAAACCAGGGATTTCATTGCTAGTTATTAATAAAAGTTAGGCGTCAAAAGGCTAGTAGCCACTCATATTTATGAGTAGTCTAGGGTTGGATGAGAAGGAGCGAAACACACTCATTCCAGAAATGAAAAAAGAAAAGAAAAAAGAAATGAGAAAAAAAATAAAAAAAGATAAAAAAAAGAAAGAAAAAAGGTTATGTTAGTATCCGATTATGCAGAATGGACCACGGGTGAGCTCTTTAATACTCGAGCAATTAAGTTCTAGGGGACTTTGTGCCTAGTGACCTAAGGCTTGTTTAGTCTGGGATCTGCTAACCTAATGCTCGCTACAGGGGTATTATTGTATAAGTCTTTCGGGGCCTCATCCATTACACGGTCAAATAAGCATGTGTGCGATGTGTTCAGTGTTATAGCATGAATCCCTGTCTAACTCTAGTGATAATGGACGTGTTTTGGAGTCGTGACGTGTTTAGCGTCCATTCTACTTATAAATTGTGATTGTTTTGGCGAAGAATAAGATATGGTTTTGATCTAGTGTTGGGAGTATTTCTGTAAGCAAAGCACACACTCACGCTTCTGTGCTTGTAAGTTAGTGCATTGGATTTAGTCGAGATCTATTTAGATTTATTGCATTCTTAGATACATGGACTTATTGATTTGGTTATGGTTATTCCGATGGGATCTTTGCATTGTCATGTATTTGCATTCATTCATTTAGTTGCAATTATGCATTAGTAGTAGTAGTTGTCGAGTCTGTTTATGCTTGAGGACAAGCATCGATTTAAGTTTGGGTGTTAATAAGTGGATTTTATATCCATTTAGAATGCTTCATATCGTCTTAAGTTGATGATTTCACCTCAAGTATGTGGTGTTTTTAATGCATTTTATGTTTAGTATGTGCAGGGATTTAGTTGGAGATAGGAATGGACTTCTATATGCTTTTATGTTGATAAGAGATCAGAAATTGAAGTGCGAGCGCTTGCAAGAAGATCAGAACGAGAAACAAGAAATCTGCAGAAATTTTCGAAAAGCCAAGCGCGCCCGCGCTTGACATAGGCGCGCCCGCACCCATGTTTTATTTCATATAAGTAACTTGATTATAATCTCTTAGTTAATTTATTTTAGCATAATTACTTTTAGATAATCAAACTCAATTTGATACTTATCTTAACAGTGAATAATAATCATACATTGTTGCATACGTGCACATTCAGAATTAAACCAATCTTTGTAGAAACGAACTAAACTTAATTTTATACTACTTGTGACCGCGTACGCTTGCTTGTTTTTGTGTGAACAGTCACTTTCCTTCCTGAGCTTTTGCTATATTTCTCTCATTGTTGCTATAGGAAGCTTCTCATCCAGCTTTGTGTATATGTCCTTCTTGACTTCTTCAATTGAGAGTTTGAGATCATCCAAATCTAGATCCTATTTGAGGTGTTGAATTCTATGAAGTTGCAGAGACTCTAGATGGGATTGCAAAAGAAACCTTGTACCAGCATTGGAAGTGGCTGCTAAAGCTATTTGAGTTGGTTGATGAGCTTGAAAAGAGTGGATATTAAGTGATGAGAGCTGCACTCCTTGCTAAACATCCAATCAGGAGTAGCTGTTGTAGAATTAGGGCCTGCATCTCCCCCTATGTTCATGCCAGTTTTTTCACCAAACTATTCATCGGTATCATCAGCTTCATATTCAAAATCATCAGCTACAGGAGGCATAGTAGAGATGACATCTTTGGCCTTTTTCATTGATTTAGTTGTATGTACTAAATTCAATGTTCTTTATGCCTCTTAATTGCCCTAAACAACCAATGTTTGATAAGATGTTACAGTATGAGTAAATGTCTCAGCATCCAAGGAAATAGAATCCATAACAGCACTGTAATATTGCTGATATAGTCTTTCATGTTCAGCATCACTAACATTCATTGACTCACTTGCAATGGCTGCCACCTTTATTTCTCCTGTAAATGCTTTTCTCTCATTTTCTCTATATTCTTGCGTCAGGGGCTCTCCCTGACTCACAGTCCTTACACCCTCACCTTCACCTACTAAGATGGAACTCCCTTCACTCACTTTTTCCACACTGAAAGAAATAATGTGCATTATTGAACTCTCAGCCTCTCGTTTTTCCTGGGAGAAACCCAACCTCTCACCCAATTCACTCCATTCCTTAATCCTAGAAGTGATTGGACAACCACTAAGTCATCTGCACTTGTTATAGATTTTGAAATATCAATTGTTTGTGAGTGACTGTCAACTGCTGTGAAATAGCAGTTGAAGGTGTAGTTGTGACAATCAACGAATAACTATTGTGAAGCATATCCGTTTAAGGACAATCACATATCAACTATTGATGGATATCCGTTGATGAAGAAGAAATAAGAGAATAGGAGTTGAAACTATTGTGGAGTCTGTGGAGATTGATTTTAAATTTTGGTGCACAGACCCCTCAACAGTTTGTGAAAGAAATGGCAAGTGATCCAACAAATCATTAATTAGATGATGATCATTTGTTTGAGTATGTGGCTCCTCCATGAGTTTAAGAGATGGAGAATCAAGAATTGATGTAGAAATCATGTCCATATCCAGAGATATAGTGGGAGAGTTGTGTTTTTGATGTGTTTAGATTGTTAAATAGTGGAACTGTGACTCCATATTTACTAGAGCCGTATCAAGCTGAATTTGAGATGGTGCAGAAACCAGGTCTGTGACTTGAGTTTGTACTATGTGTGCACCCTCGGACTCCCCCATGGTTTTAGATTTCTAATTTCTAATATAAGTTTGATCTAGGTCTTTAGTGTCCCTACCTCTTTTGTTTACTGTTCCTGGTTGAGAGCTTGTTTCAATAGTCACATCCTTTTGGGAGGATGCAACTAGGGATGTGCTAATTTCCTTTTATATCACTACAGTTTTTTTGGGAGACTGAAGTGTGGCTAGCTTGGGTTACACTGACCTTACCCTCCTTATCTTTGGGGCTCTTTGATTTTCACCCCTTCCTTCACCTTTCTCACCACCCTGAACACCCCCCTCATGTTCTTTAGTGGTTTTTACAAATGGTGTCTTTTGAGAGACACTAAATGTGTGTTTCTTTGATTTGGATTTGGAAACTTTTGTTTTAGTGGCTTGGGTTGGAATCTGTTTAGTGACTGTCACAGATTCCATAGCCACAGTTGAGGACAAAGAAACTTGAGGTTGGGAAGAGAGAGAGATAGAGGTGTTTACCTGACTTACCTGAGGTGCCTCAAAGATTGGAAGATAATTGAGAGGTACCTCACTATTGAGGTTGTTCCCGATAAGGTCTGCAAGCACCTTTTTCTCTTGAACCCAACAATCTAACTTGTTGTTTGGGTTCTCAATTTGCAAATCCTTAGAAACATGGTTAGCTAGCATCATAAAAAATCTATCATAGTACACATTTCTTGGCCTCTTTTGAATATCCCCTAATTTATATCCTATCTCTAGCATGTCATAGTTGCTAAAATTAAAGTAGTTATCATACATAAGCATATAAAGCATGTTAAATAATGTAGAGGTGAATAACATCAAAATTGCTATTTTTACCAGAAAGTACTTTGATAAAAGCATCACACAAGTAACTCCATTCTTTCCTAAGTCCTTTTATTTTAATGCTACCTAGACTAGTAGTGTCTAAAGCATAACCCATAGACTTAAGCATGTTAATAACATTATTGTTAGTGTGTGGAGTAACTGTGTTATTTTCAGGAAATTTAAAACAAGATTGGACCGCATCAGAATTTATACAGTAATTATTACCTTTAAGAGTAAAGGAATGGTCCAAATCTCCTCGATAACTTCACAGTAGATAACCGGTGGCTCGAGCATAGAGTACTTGAGTTTGCAGTTGCTTATGAAATCTATAATCTTGTGATAGTCCTCATGTTCAACACTCTTGTCCACCAGAGCAACAAAGTTGTTCTTCTCATACACAAATCCTGTCTGAGATATATTCTTCACAAATGGTGCCATTTTTTCTAGGATTGCAGTTGCGAAGAGAAGGAGGGTTTTTGGGTAGAAAGAGAGTAAAATTTGCCTTGAAAAATTAGAGAAAGTTGAAAGTGAGATCTTAAAATGAGATTGGCTTTTATACTTTCCCAGAATAAGACACACAAGTGATTAAAATAAAACATAAATATCCAATGATTTATGCGAAAAATAACTGTTTAAAAATAAAGTAAACTGTAAAAATCCTAAAATTGACCATCAACGTATACATACACGACTGAAAGTATATATATCAATGAATAAAGTTTTAGAATCAACGGTTATGATTGATGTATAGATCAACGGATATAAAATACACCATTATCCATTGAGGGATAATGTATCCAGAAATATTTTTGACTTTCAAGGGATAAGAAATATCCGTCGGGGGAGTAACTTTGACTTAGCCAAAATTTCACTTCTTTAAGAAAACAAATTTATTTCTGGCTATATTATAAATGGCATAGACATCAATAATAGTAAATGAAAAGTAGTTTAGCATACCTAACTAACTTGCCAACCTAGTGAAAGTTGATTCATCAAGTGCCTTGGTAAATAAATCTGCAAGTTGTTGCTCACTTGGAACAAAATAAAGATCCACAGTACCATTCATATATCCCTTATGAAGTGATACTTGTTGTCAATGTGCTTTGTCCTAGAATGTTGCACATGATTTTCAGTATTGAAAATGGCACTTGTGTTGCCACAGAAGATTGGAATCTTATTCACATGTAGACCATAATCCAATAATTGATTTCTCATCCATAGAATCTGCGCACAACAGTTGCCAACATCAATGTATTCAGCCTCAGCTGTAGAAGTAGAAACTGAGTGTTATTTCTTACTAAACCAGGACACCAGCTTATTTCTTTAGAATTGACATGTCCCTGTTGTACTTTTATGTCACTCTTGCAACCTGCATCTGAATAGCCAATTAGATCAGAACCAGAATCTCGAGGGTACCAAATGCCAAGTTTGGTGTCCCCTTGAGATATCTGAAAATCCTCTTAATAGCTATTAAATGAGATTCTCTAGGATCAGCTTAGAATATAGCACAAAGATATGCGGAAATATTATATCTGTCCTACAAGATGTCAAATATAAAAGGTGAACCAACCGAACCTCTATAACTTGAAATATCCACAGACTTTTCAGTTGTGTTTAATTCAAGTTTGGTGCCAGTGGCAATGGGAGTTTTTGCATATGTATAATCCATTTAGTCAAACTTCTTTAAAAGATCATAAATATATTTAGTTTGACTAATGAATATTCCATCAATAACTTGCTTAACTTGTAAACCAAGAAAATAAGTTAGTTCTCCCGTCATGCTCATTTAATATTTACTTTGCATCAATCTGGCAAACATTTTGCAAAGTTTCTCATCTGTAGAGCCAAATGTTATATCATCTACATAAATTTGAACAAGTATACTAGAGCCATTTACATTTCTAAAGAAAAGAGTTTTGTCAACAATACCTCTAGTAAAGTGATTTTCTAAAAGGAACTCTGACAAGGTTTCATACCAGGCTCTAGGTTCTTGCTTCAATCCATAAAGTGCTTTCAGTAGATAATAAACATAGTCTAGAAAGTTGGGGTCTTCAAAGCCTGTAGGTTGACTGACATAGACTTCCTCCTCCAATTCTCCATTCAGATATGCATTTTTTACATCCATTTGATAGACTTTGAAATTAGCATGGACTACTATAGGCTAGAAAGATTCTGATAGCTTCAATTCTTGCAACTGAAGCAAATGTTTCATCAAAATATATTTCCTCTTGCTGAGAGTACCCTTTTTCAACTAATCTAGATTTGTTCCTTATGACTATGCCATTTTCATCCATCTTGTTTCTGAATACACATTTAGTATCAATAAAATTCTTGTTTTTAAGTTTGGATACCAGCTTCCGCACTTTATTTCTTTTAAATTGGTTTAGCTCTTCCTCCACAGCTAAAACCCAATCTGGATCCATTAGAGTCTCTTCTACCTTCTTTGCTTCTCCCTGTTATAGGAAGCTATTGTATAGACATTCATCTTGAGTTACTTTCATTGTTTGCACTCTAGATGTTGCATCACCAATGATCATTTCAAATGGATGATTCTTAGTCTATTTTCTTTGAGGTGGTAGACTTTCTCTAGATGAAGTGGCCTCATTGGTGTCTTGATGTGTGACTAAGTGTTGACTAGTTGACACTCCCCCTGAGTTGGTGGAACTTACATTTGAAGAATGAGTTCTGTCAAATAGTGATCTAGAATGACCTTCAGTGCCTATTGAAGAATGATCATCAACGGATGATATATTTTGTTTTTCAACGAATGATGCACTTTTTCTTTCAATGGATGCAACACTCTGTGTATCAACGCTGTTGCTTCATTTGAATATCCTTTTACCATCCCTTTAGATCACTTTCATCATCATTATCATCACATTATATCTCAACTTTGTCAAATTTGAGGCTTTCACGGAAACCTTCATCTTCCAGTCCTTCAATCTTTTTATCATCAAACACAACATGTACAGATTCCATAACAATGTTGGTTCTCAGATTGTAAGCTCTATATGCTTTTCTAACAGTATATCCAACAAATATATCTTTATCAGTTTTTGCATTAAACTTTCCATGTTGGTCAACTTGATTACATAAAATATTGCAGTTACATCCAAAAACATGAAGAAATTTCATTGTTGGCTTCCTTTTATTGAACAATTGATAAGGAGTCATGCATTTGGCTTGATTGATCAAAGAAATATTCTGAGTATAACATGTAGTGTTAACAGCCTCAGCCCAAAAATAGGTTGGTAACTTTGATTCTTCTAGCATAGTTCTTGCAGTTTCAATTAATGATATGTTCTTTCTCTCAAACACTCCATATTGTTTTGGAGTCCTTGGAACTGAGAACTCATGCATGATTCCATTTTCTTCACAGAACAACCTTATTCTAGAATTTTTGAACTCAGTTCCATTGCCACTCTTGATTTTTCTAACTTTGAGATCAGGATGATTGTTGACTTTCCTGATGTGATTAATGATGATTTCATTTTCTTCATCCTTTGATCCAAGAAAATATGTCCATGAGAATTTAGAAAAATCATCTATAATCACTAGGCAATATCTCTTCTTAGAAATTGATAATCCATTGACTGGTCCAAATAAATCCATGTACAGTAGTTGTAATGGTTCATCAATTGTTATTTCAAGCTTCCTTTTGAATGATACTTTCATTTGCTTTCCTTTCTGACAAGCAGCACATAGTCCATCCTTTGAAAATTCAACTTGAGGAATGCCTCTAACAAGGTCTTTCCTGACCAATTCATTCATTTTCTTGAAATTCAAATGAGAGAGCTTCTTGTGTCATAACCAACTTTCATCTTGACTTGCTTTTCTGAAAAGACAAGTAACTGAATCTTCATTTGTGGAGTTAAAGTCAGCTAAAAACACATTCCCTTTCCTTATTCCAGTACAGACCACTTTGTTCTCCTTCTTGTAAGTGACAACACAGGCTTCAGAATTGAAAGTAACTGAGTTGCCTTTATCACACAGTTGGCTAACACTCAAAAGATTTTGTTTGAGTCCATCAACTAGTGCAACTTCATCAATAATGACATTCCCTTTTGAAATCAAGCCATATCCCATAGTATATACTTTGCTGTTATCTCCAAAGATAATTCTAGGGCCACCTCTTTCCTTAAACTCTGGGAGCAGGGTAGAATCTCCAGTCACATGCCTTGAGCATCCACTGTCCAAGTACCATATATTCTTTCTCTTTCCCTGCACACATCAAAACCAAATCAAGTTGATTTTGGTACCCAAGTTGATTTTGGTACCCAAGTTTCCTTAGGTCCTGGCTTGTTAGCTTTCTTCTTAAGTTTCTTAGACTTTCCACCATTAGACATGGGTGATTCAAGATCAACCTTTATCTTGGGTAGTAGGCCTTTGAAACCCATGATTGTCTTGAGATTCATCAAGCACATTGTCATTAACATGATATGGCATAGGTTGTGCATATATGTTATTCCATAAAGGCATGCTATATGGCATTTGTGGCATATTAAATGCAACATAGTAAGGATTGTGTGCACATGACATATTAGGAAAATATGTGCATGTAAATTTTATGGAGGTATAACAGGCATGGCATGCATAGGTGGTATAGGCATGTTAGGCAAAGAAGAAGGTACATATATGGGTGCATTCATAACGGACTTGCAATGAGAAGACATATGATTGACACTACCACACTTTATACATGTTTTTCTATGTACATACTTATCAGGAGTGTAGTTGTTCTATTTTTTAATCCCTGCTTTCCTATTCTTATTATTTTTCCTTTTAGATTCTATTTTAACCTCAATCTTTTCTAACCTGTCATTCAATTGCTAAATTGACAAATGCCCTACATTTACTTTCCTTACATTCTTGGTTTTTCGTGATTCTCCTGAGATAAAATTCCTTGTAACTGAACCATATTTCTCATTAAGCTTTGATACCTTTCCTTGGCTGATAGCATTTTTCTCCTTCAAGGGATGAGTATCATCATTCAACGGATGAGCTTTATCATTCAACAGATAAGCTTCATCATCCATTGATTCAACATCCATTGATAGACCATCAACTAACTCCTGGTTCAGTTTCTTCTTGTCTTTCTTCCAGGTTGCTTCAAAGAATGATTTAATCCCTTGAACAATGGCAATCTGTGCACTAACATCCCTAGAATATTTCCAGGCCTTAATGACTTCTTGTTCTCATTCAAGCCACTTTCTCAGAAATTTATCTTTCTTCAAAGACTCTGTTAACTCATCTTTAGAAATTTTACATTGAAATTTCAATTTCTCAAACTCAATAAATAGAGTTTCTAATGCAGCATTTCTATCACTCAAAAATAGATTATTCTCTTTAATTCTAGTGTTCTCTTTTATGAGTGAATTAAGTGTGACACACAAATGATACAATTCAGTTGACATATCATTAATAGCATTATTGCATTCATCTTTAGAAAGATGTGAAAAATTAGTAGTGATTACCTTATTTTCAGATGAGTTAACCTCTATTTCATCTGACTTGGCCATTACAGCATGGTTGACATAGTTCATGTCTTCATCTGCATCATCTCCATCAGCTGCCTAGTCATTTTTCTTGAGTTATGAAAGCCTTCTCTTCCTATTTGAGCAACTCAAAATATTTCTTTTTGTAGTCTATAGGATCAAATCTTTTCTTTTCAGAATTTGGCTTTCTGCACTCATTTGCGAAATGACCACTATAACGACTCGTGTATTTTTATTTTATTTCTAATATTTGGAAGTGTAATAAAGGTTTAAGGAAATAAATAAAATGTGTGTATTGGTTTTGGCAGCGGTTATGGATTGTTATTTAATTATTTATGATTGTTGTTATATGAGATTGAATTGTGTGATTTATTAATGAGATATATGATTTTATTTTTTTGCTTATAAAAGTGATTTTTATTGTAGTTTTAATTTCATAACTACTTGGTTGATTTCTAAAATTAGTTTTATAATTTTGATAATTATTTTTAGGACTTTATAGAATTGAGAAATCAAGATTTTATTAATTACTTATTTTTAAATGATTTTCTGATTGTGTTTATTTGTAAAATCCATATTTAATTATGGAAACCTTCAAAAATTACGAAACTCATATTTTATGAAGGTTATAATATTCGGAGAATTTTAAAATTATTTTGAGAATTTTCGGGAATCGTTTCACCCGCGCTTCGTCTCGCTATTTGTTGAAAAGCGGATACGAAGAGCACCATAAAAAGTGTTTTAAAAATTTCGAAATTCACGTTTTATAAACTCCGGGATATTTATGACATTTTGGAATTATTTATGTAATTTTCTGAAATTATTTTTCGTACACCCAAATTCGTTAATTTCAATTCCGGGACAAATCGAGCCATAAAAACCCTCATATTTATCATATATACTACGTGTCAGTTTATTAAAACAGGAGGACACGTGGTGCTTTAGTTTTGCAGCAGCTGTTAAACAAAAAAATATAAACCCCCTCCCCTTTTTCTTTCTATTCGTCCCTGTTACAATCTCTTTGTCTCTCCTCTCTTTCCTGTTTCTTCTTTCACTTCCCGTTTCTGTTGTTGCTTCGATTTACCGGCACCGTCATGACCCCGCTTCATTTTCCGGTTGCTCTATTTCCGGTAATTATCCCGGTTGTTTCTTCCAGTTTCGTTGTGGCTCACTTTTCTTGCATATGTATATACTTATATGTATATGTATGTGTTGTGTTGTGTGTGTAATTGTGTTATGTGTGTAATTGTGTTGTGTGTGTTTGAGTGGTGGTAGAAGGCGGCACCGCCGCTTGTGTTGCCGCCCTTTTGTGGTTCTGCGGCGCGTTTGCGCGTGTTGATTTCTTGGGTTCCTGTTCTGTTGATTTGGCTATTGGGCCTGCAGTTTGGGCCGATACATTTGGGCAATTTTCTGTTGGGCCGAGATTATGGAGTTGGGTTTGATTATTATTCTTTTTCTGCAGGAATTATTGAGTAAAATTCGTGATATTATTAATTCGCATGGGAAAGTATTTATTAATAAATCGGTGGAATTTATTTGGATACCCGAATATTTCGGGCACCAATAAATTTTGCCGCCGTACCGCGATGACTCGTTACGAGCGGACGGTGGACGGTGATGACGATGTTCTGAGTCCTAAATTTTACAAATAAATAAAAGGATTATGTAAAATATTTTCAGACTTAAATAATTAATTTTGATTGGTATTGGGATGTACGTTGTATAAAAATGGTGGAATAATATTGTGGATTGTTGCGAGTATTGACGTTGATTGTAATCAACGGGTAGTTTTATAAATAAATAAGATGCTGCCAAAATTTTCTAAAAAATATTCTGACTACGTAATTATGTGTATAATAAGGATACGAGTCGGGTTATCAGATTGAGTTTGTTAGAATTTGAGGATATCAAGCATGTCGGTGTAACTGATTAGGGTATTCAGTATTTGTAGATTCCGATCGAGTTTTCCCAGGATTAAAGTCAACGTGAAAGCTACTTAGGGTTTTGTAAAGTGTTGCAAGGCAAGTACCCCTGACCATTCTTTTATGGTTCAGTGCATATGAATAGCTAAATGTTTTATTCTCGTAATGGAACAGAAACGTTTTAAGTTACGTATCCCCTGTTGTTATAAATCACTGTTTTCAAATTGTTTTGGGGAAAAATAACTTCGCAAGGTACCTATCTCGAATGAAATGATTTGCGAACTGGATTTTATATGTGTGCTGGTTAAATAAATGATTTTGAAAATGAGATAGGTACAAGTGTTTTGAAAACTGGATAAAACGATCAGATATGGGATACGTTGGGGCCAGAGTAGGCCTATTGAGGTGGCGTAAGAGGCTAAATCAGTTGCGCGCATTGTATAACCGATTAGTCCAGCAGGTCAGAGACTTAGCTAGTCTCTGAGTTCCGGAATAGGTAAATGAGATGGCAGTTGGAGCTATAAATGAGATGGCAGTTGGAGCCGTCTGGTGTTGATAGCCTGATCAGCTGTCTTCACATATCCGCTATGTATCTGATTTGGTTTTATGATTCCCGTAAGGGTACGAGTAGTTGATACAGTAATGTTATAAGTGTGACTAGCTTGCTAAAATTTGGACTCTGGTGTTTTTATAGCACACTGCTATGTTGTTTTGATAAGCATGCTAGTTAGTGATATCCAGTTTTCTCTGATTTTGTTGCATAATGTTGATATCATGATTACAGTTCTGTTCCTATCATTATTACATTACTGTTTTATTATGTTATTCATATTTTGGTACTGCTGAGCGATTATGCTCACCCTTGCAAACTGTTATGTATATTTCGCAGATGCCTAGAAGATCAGTCAGACCGACCCATATTTCCGCCCCTACTGAACCCGGCTCCTCTGAGGTAGTTTTTATCAGGCCATGAGGTATGAGGAGTTGCTGAATAAAGTTAGAGTGTGTTAGATGTTAAATAAAGAGTTTGTAGTATTGAGAACCTGAATTATACTTGAACCTGGATCGGATCTTGGTTCGGGGTCAAGTTAGTATATTTTAATAATAATTCTGTTGTTTATATTTTTGGTAATTGTGTTTAGCGACATCAACTCCTGACCCCGGGGTTGAGGCCGTCACAGTTGGTATCAAAGCTACAGGTTCAAGTCCCTGATTCAGGTTAGGGATTGTGTCTAGTAGGTGATAATGTGAGTCTTTAAGTGTGAGTCAGCAACTCATATAGAGGAGCAAACCTTTAGAGTCAGTCGAGGGTTCCGATGGCGTTACCCTGACATCTATTAAATGTTTTAATAGAATTTCCTTGACCTGGTTGTGTCTTGCCTGTATATTTATTATGTTGGCAGTGGCCTATTGCGATTTCGAGTTCTCCATCTCGGGAGAATCCTTCTGATTCGGATAGCTCAGATTCTGAGAGACTCCCTGATGCTGTTACTGAGGAGACCCCTATGCCTCCTCCCCAGTCCCTTCCTTTGTGCCGAGAGACATCCCTGAATCGGGTCCTCGTCCCCGTTGGGTACGTAGGTCTGTGTCTGGTGTCAGGGATTTCCCTCCCGGCTGACGTCCCAGTTCTTCCATGATGAGACCTCCGGTACCTCCTGTGGCCCCTAGTGGTACTTCTTCACCGATCCCTTACCATGTCCATAGGGCGGTGAATACTTCCTTTATCAGAGATTAGAGTCCAGAGTTTGCCGCTCAGTTGGATCAAGTACCTATTGCACCATTTCAGGGTATTTCTGCCCCTTCCCCTGAGGTGCGAGCCCGTGTGCGGGCATTGACCCAGATGGCTGTAGAGAGGGCTAGATCTGTTGACCGTTTCATTAGTTCAGAGCGGTGCAGTATCAGGACCTAGTGAACTGGCTAGTGTTTGAGCTAGGTTCCATTGGTGGCAGTGGTAGTGGCTAGACAGAGTCGCATCAGAGAGATACAGAGCTCAGAGTGACTTCTAGGAGTTCTGTAGTTGTTTACTTTATATATGTACATTATGTTGTGATAGTTTGTAGTAGGCGAGGCTGTTATGACAGCCAATTTTGGTGTGTATTCGGATGGTTCTTTTCAGTTGGATTTTCAGTTGTACTGGTTGGATTCTGTTAGTTATTGTGTTTCAGCTGCTTTATCTTATTGTTCAGTTTTTATATATTGTGTGTTGCTATTATTGTTGTTATTATTATTGTTGTTTCTGTTGCTGGCATTTTTAGATTATAATCATTCACTCAGGACGGATCCAATTAAAATGGGGATGAGAATATTGTCTTAGTGGCAACGCTCTCCTGATGCATAAATATCAACTGTTGGAGCAACTTATTTTCTTAAATATGACTGTTATATTTCAGGAGATGCCACCAAAGAGAAATTCTCAGCCCAATAACGGATCTGCTGGGGATTCTTCCGTGAGTGACATGATGAACTTGTTGCGTCAGCAGTCTGTACAGCTGGCCCAACAACAACAACAATTCCAGCAGCAACAACAACAATTACAACAACAACAATAACAACAGCAACAACAGTTCATACAACAACAGCAACAGCAAAGCCAACAACAACAACTACAAATCCAGCAGCAGCATGAGGTAAGAGGGGCAAATCAGGGTGTTAGTTTTAAGTCTTTTCAAGCGGTGAAGCCCCCAGAGTTTAAAGGAGAGGTAGATCCTGTTGCTGCCAGGATATGGTTAAAGGAGATGGAAAAGGCATTTGCGCTCACCAAGGTGAGTGGGAGTTTAAAGACTGATTACGCTAGTTATTTTCTAAGGAATGATTCGAATTATTGGTGGGAGTCTACGCAAGCCCTAGAAGGAGAAGGTCCAGTTCCATGGACCAGATTTACAGAGTTGTTTTTGGAGAAATACTTTCCAAAATGTCTCCATAGTCAAATGGAAGTGGAATTTTTGGAACTGAAACAAGGGGATAAAAGTGTCACGGAATATGAAGCAAAGTTTACGGAATTGGCCCGTATAGCACCAAAATATGTGAGTTCAGAAGCTCAATGAGCAAAGCGGTTTCAGCAAGGGTTGAAGCCAAAAATAAGGAGTGGAGTTGTAGCCTTACAACTCAAGACATATACTTCGGTAGTTCAGGCTGCCCTAGTGATAGAAAGTGATCAGAAATTAGCTGCAAAGGAGCACGGTGAGAAGAAAAGGAAATTTGAAAGTGGACCCGCTAGATCAGAATCAGGAATAGCGAGTCGGAAGTTCCAGCGTTGGGTTGGAAGGAATAAGAATAAGAGGTTCAAGAGGCAGGATTTTCCCCAGGCTAAACCCGGTACTACTTTAGTTAACTCTGCCCCGACGAGAATGAGTAAGCCAGTGGCTGATTGTAGGATGTGTGGGAAAAAGCACAGTGGACAGTGCCGAGAGAATGTTAATTGTTTTAAGTGTGGACAGAAAGGTCACTATTCCACGAAATGTAAGTCTGAAGTTCAAGGAGTTACTTGTTTTAGTTGCGGCAAAGTGGGACACATAGTTAGGAATTGCAAGTCAGTGACCCAAGGTAATGCGGGAAGGAGTGTGTCTCAAGGACCAGCAACTAGTACTACGAGAGCTAGGACTTTTAAGATGACCCAGAAGTCTCCAGTTCATGACTCTGATGTGGTTGCAGGTACGCTTACTCTTAATTCCGTACCTGTTAACGTTTTGTTTGATTTGGGAGCGTCCAAATCTTTTATATCTGTAAATTGTGTGAATAAAATGCAATTAATGTTAGAAGACCTAGACAAACCTCTAACCATAGAAGTGGCTAATAAAGATAAAGTACCTGTAAAACAATTTTGTCCTAGATGTTCCCTCGAGATTTCAGGGTACATGTTCCCTGTTGACTTAATACCTTTCGAGTTGGGCGACATTGATGTTATTTTAGGCATGGATTGGTTATCTTTGTATAAGGCGAATATAGACTGTAAGAAAAAGAGAAATGTTATGTATACCCCAGATAATAAAAGGATCAGTTACCAAGGGCAGAGGCAAGATAGGAAGTTCCTCTTAGTGATGCAAGAAAGAAGATTGTTGCGGCAAGGATGTGAGGCGTACTTGGCTCATGTAGTAGATACGAAGAAAGAGACCCCTATTTTGGATGAGATCCTTATAGTAAGAGAGTTCCCTTACGTTTTCCCAGAAGAGTTACCAGGATTTCCACCTGATCGAGAGATAGAGTTTTCCATTGATTTGATACTTGGAGCTGAACCAGTTTCTAAGGCTCCATATAGGATGGCCCCGATGGAAATGAAAGAATTGGCTAATCAACTTCAGGAATTATTGGATAAGGGAGTTATTCGACCCAGTGTTTCCCCGTGGGGTTCTCCAGTGCTATTTGTGAAGAAAAAGGATGGAAGTATGAGATTGTGTATTGATTACAGAGAGCTGAACAAGTTGACAATAAAGAATAAGTATCCTTTGCCGCGAATCGATGATTTGTTTGATCAACTTAAGGGAGCATGTTACTTCTCAAAGATTGACTTAAGATCTGGCTACCACCAACTAAAGATAAAGCCTGAAGATATTCCCAAGACTGCATTCAGAACAAGGTATGACCATTATGAGTTTCTAGTAATGTCGTTTGGATTGACGAATGCGCCATCGGCTTTCATGGATTTGATGAATAGAATATACAAGGAGTATTTTGATAAGTTTGTTATTGTATTTATTGATGACATCCTTATATATTCGAAGAACCCAGAAGATCACACGGTGCATCTATAGATTGCCCTATAGAAATTAAGAGAAAAACAATTATATGCGAAGTTTTCTAAATGTGAGTTTTGGCTAACGGAAGTACATTTTCTTGGTCATGTAATAAGTAAGGAAGGTATCAAAGTAGACCCGATAAAGATCGAAGCCGTATCAAAGTGGGAGCAACCAAAGACACCAACAGAAATAAGAAGTTTTCTTGGATTAGCAGGATATTATCGAAGATTTGTGAAAGATTTCTCTAAGATTGCGTCCCCATTAACCAAGTTGACCAGGAAGAATGAGAAGTTCATTTGGACGGAAAAGTGTGAAGAAAGTTTCCAGGAATTAAAACGAAGATTAGTGACGGCTCCAGTATTAGCATTGCCAGATGAGACGGGAAACTTTGTAATCTACAGTGATGCTTTTTTGAAAAGATTGGGTTGTGTGTTAATGCAGCATGACAAAGTGATTGCTTATGCCTCCAGACAGCTAAAGCCTCATGAGCAGAAATATCCAGTTCATGACCTTGAATTATCAGCTATAGTATTTGCTTTAAAATTATGGCGTCACTACTTGTATGGAGAGAAATGCGATATTTATACTGATCATAAGAGCCTGAAGTATATATTCACGCAAAAAGATCTGAACATGAGACAAAGAAGGTGGTTGGAATTGATTAAGGATTATGATTGTTCAATTAATTATCACCCAGGTAAAGCCAATGTAGTGGCTGATGCCTTGAGTAGGAAAGAAAGGTTGAATCTGGTTAAGATTGCCGAAGAATTAGCACAAGACTTGGAAAGAATGAAAATTGAAGTTTGAGTTCTTAACGAAAGTCAGGAGCAACTATATGAAGTTACTTTCCAACCGACATTGATGGAAAAGATCAAAAGGTGTCAAGAAGGAGTTATGGAACAGGAATCGGATACGTTGACTAGAGAAGAGTTGTGTACTCAAAAAGATAGTCAAGGTTTGTATAGATTTTCATCCAGAGTTTGGATTCCTAATGTAACGGAATTGAAGAACGAAGTATTGCAGGAAGCGCATAACTCTAGGTTTTCTATCCACCCTGGTAGTACCAAAATGTACCAGGATTTGAAGAGAAATTTTTGGTGGCCAGGAATGAAGAAGGATTTTTCCAATTGGGTAAGTAAGTGTCACGTGTGTCAAACGGTGAAAGCAGAGCATCAACGATCGAGTGGATTGTTACAACCTTTGGAGATTCCCCAGTGGAAATGGGAAGAGATTGCCATGGATTTTGTAGTGGGATTACCAAAGACGAGAGGGAATCATGATGCTATTTGGGTAATCATTGATAGGTTGACTAAGTCGGTGCATTTCCTTCCGATTAATGAAAGGTATTCGTTGGAAAGGCTAGTTAAGTTATACTTGGATGACATAGTTACCAAACATGGAGTGCCTGTTTCTATAGTGTCGGATCGAGACCCGAGATTTAATTCCAGGTTCTGGACTAAATTCCAAGAGTGCCTAGGAACGAAATTGAATATGAGAACCGCTTATCATCCTCAGAAGGATGGCCAAAGTGAGAGAACGATTCGGACCATAGAGGATATATTGAGAGTCTGTGTTCTAGATTTTAAAGGTAATTGGGATGAGCACCTACCTTTGATTGAGTTCTCGTATAATAACAGCTACCATGCCAGTATTGGGATGCCACCTTATGAAGCTTTGTATGGACGAAAGTGTAGGTCACCGTTGTATTGGGATGAGGTAGGAGAAAAGAAAGTTTTTGGTCCTGAGTTGGTTCAGCAAACCAAAGATGCCATAGTGCTTATTCGGAAAAGGTTGGAAGCAGCTCAAGATAGACAAAGAAAATACGTAGATTTACATAGGAAAGATATGGACTTTGAGATAGGAGCTCTGGTGTTACTAAAATTATCACCTTGGAAAGGGTTAGTACGATTTGGGCAGAAGGGTAAACTTAGCCCTGGATTCATAGGACCCTTTGAGGTTTTGAAGAAAGTGGGAAAGGTCGCTTATGAGATAGCGTTACCACTGCAGTGGAAGCACATGCATAATGTGTTCCACGTGTCTATGTTAAATCCCTATGTCCCTAATTCAAATCAAGTCATAGAATATGAACCGATTGAGCTTCAACCAGATTTGTCCTATGTGGAACAACCGGTCCAAATCCTATATCGTAAGGAACGAGTCCTTAGGAATAAATCCATTCCTATAATGAAAATTTTGTGGAGAAATCCTCGAGTAGAAGAGTCTACTTGGGAATTAGAGTCAGACATGCTTGATAAATATCTTCATCTGTTTAGTTAAGTCAGATTCTGGGGACAGAATCTTTTTAAGGGGGAAAGGATATAACGACTCGTGTATTTTTATTTTATTTCTAATATTTGGAAGTGTAATAAAGGTTTAAGTAAATAAATAAAATGTGTGTATTGGTTTTGGCAGCAGTTATGGATTGTTATTTAATTATTTATGATTGTTGTTATATGAGATTGAATTGTGTGATTTATTAATGAGATATATGATTTTATTTTTTTGCTTATAAAATTGATTTTTATTGTAGTTTTAATTTCATAACTACTTGGATGATTTCTAAAATTAGTTTTATAATTTTATAATTTTGATAATTATTTTTAGGACTTTATAGAATTGAGAAATCAAGATTTTTATTAATTACTTATTTTTAAATGATTTTCTGATTGTGTTTATTTGTAAAATCCATATTTAATTATGGAAATCTTCAAAAATTACGAAACTCATATTTTATGAAGGTTATAATATTCGGAGAATTTTAAAATTGTTTTGGGAATTTTCGGGAATCATTTCACCCGCGCGTCGTCTTGTTATTTGTTAAAAAGCGGATACGAAGAGCACCTTAAAAAGTGTTTTAAAAATTTCGAAATTCACATTTTATAAACTCCGGGATATTTATGACATTTTGGAATTATTTTTGCAATTTTCTGAAATTAGTTTCCGTACACCCAAATTTGTTAATTTCAATTCCGGGACAAATCGAGCCATAAAAACCCTCATATTTATCATATATACTACGTGTCAGTTTATTAAAACAGGAGGACACCTGGTGCTTTAGTTTTGGAGTAGCTGTTAAAGAAAAAAATATAAACCCCCTCCCCTTTTTCTTTCTATTCGTCCCTGTTACAATCTCTTTGTCTCTCCTCTCTTTCCTGTTTCTTCTTTCACTTCCCATTTCTGTTGTTGCTTCGGTTTACCAGCACCATCGTGACCCCGCTTCATTTTCCAGTTGCTCTGTTTCCGGTAGTTATCCCGGCTGTTGCTTCCAGTTTCGTTGTGGCTCACTTTGCTTGCATATGTATATACTTATATGTATATGTATGTGCTGTGTTGTGTGTGTAATTGTGTTGTGTGTGTAATTGTGTTGTGTGTGTTTGAGTGGTGGTAGAAGGCGGCACCGCCGCTTGTGTTGCTGTCCTATTGTGGTTCTGCGGCGCTTTTGCGCGTGTTGATTTCTTGGGTTCCTGTTCTGTTGATTTGCCTATTGGGCCTGTAGTTTGGGCCGATACATTTGGGCCTTTTTCTCTTGGGCCGAGATTATGTAGTTAGGTTTGATTATTATTCTTTTTCTGCAGGAGTTATTGAGTAAAATTCATGATATATTGGGAAAATATATATTAATAAATTGGTGGAATTTATTTGGATACCCGAATATTTCGGGGACCAATAAATTTTGCCGCCGTACCGCGATGACTCGTTACGAGCGGACGGTGGACGGTGATGACGATGTTCTAAGTCCTAAATTTCATAAATAAATAAAAGGATTACGTAAAATATTTTCGGACTTAAATAATTAATTTTGATTGGTACTGGGATGTACGTTTTATAAAAATGGTGGAATAATATTGTGGATTGTTGCGAGTATTGACGTTGATTGTAATCAACGGGTAGTTTTATAGATAAATAAGATGCTGCCAAAATTTTCTAAAAAATATTCTGACTACGTAATTATGTGTATAATAAGGATACGAGTCGGGTTATCAGATTGAGTTTGTTTGAATTTGAGGATATCAAGCATGTCCGTGTAACTGATTAGGGTATTCTGTATTTGTAGATTCCGATCGAGTTTTCCCAGGATTAAAGTCAGCGTGAAAGCTACTTAGGGTTTTGTAATGTGTTGCAAGGCAAGTACCCCTGAACATTCTTTTATGGTTCAGTGCATATGAATAGCTAAATGTTTTATTCTCGTAATGGAACATAACCGTTTTAAGTTACGTATCCCTTGTAGTCATAAATCACTGTTTTCAAATTATTTTGGGGAAAAGTAACTTCGCAAGGTGCCTATCTCGAATGAAATGATTTGCGAACTGGATTTTATATGTGTGCTGGTTAAATAAATGATTTTAAAAATGAGATAGGTACAAGTGTTTTGAAAACTGGATAAAATGATCAGATATGGGATACATTGGGGCCAAAGTAGGCCTATTGAGGTGGCGTAAGAGGCTAAATCGGTTGCGCGCATTGTATAACTGATTAGTCCAGCAGGTCAGAGACCTAGCTAGTCTCTGAGTTCCAGAACAGGTAAATGAGATGGCAGTTGGAGCCATAAATGAGATGGCAGTTGGAGCCGTCTGGTGTTGATAGCCTGATCAGCTGTCTTCACATATCCGCTACGTATCTGATTTGGTTTTGTGATTCCTGTAAGGGTACGAGTAGTTGATACAGTAATGTTATAAGTGTGACTAGCATGCTAAAATTTGGACTCTGGTGTTTTTACAGCACACTGCTATGTTGTTTTGATGAAGCATGCTAGTTAGTGTTATCCAGTTTTCTCTGATTTTGTTGCATAATGTTGATATCATGATTACAGTTCTGTTCCTATCATTGTTACATTACTGTTTTATTATGTTATTCATATTTTGGTACTGTTGAGCGATTATGCTCACCCTTGCAAATTGTTATGTATATTTTGCAGATGCCTAGAAGATCAGTCAGACCGACCCATGTTTCCGCCCCTACTGAACCTGGATCCTCTGAGGTAGTTTGTATCAGGCCATGAGGTCTGAGGAGTTGCTGAATAAAGTTGAAGTGTGTTAGATGTTAAATAAAGAGTTTGTAGTATTGAGAACCTGAATTATACTTGAACCTGGATCGGATCTTGGTTCGGGGTCAAGTTAGTATATTTTAATAATAATTCTGTTGTTTATATTTTTGGTAATTGTGTTTAGTGACGTCAACTCCTGACCCCGGGGTTGAGGCCGTCACAACCACTCAGCCCACACTTGAAACATTTAAATTTGGTTTTGTCAACCATGTTTCTTGTAGGCTTTGCAGCTCCAAAATTTTACTTGAATTTGAGCTTGGAAAATCTTCTAGAAAGAAAGGATAGATGCTCATCAACTTCATCCATGTCATCTTGTCTTGGACACTCTTCATCTTCATCCATCAACCCTTTTTCCTTGCTCATCTCAGACCTGCCTTCACAAACATTAAAGTTTGGTGCAGTTTTTAACAGCTTCAACCTTCATTTCCACCACTCTCTCTTGCTCAGCTACCAATGCCACATACCCACCTTTCTTCCTTCCTTCCTTTCTCTATCAGCTCATCTTGTTCCAATTCAGACTCATAAGTCTTCAAAATTCTATAAAGTACCTCAAGAGTAAAATCATTGCACTATTGTGAAAGAGAGACGACCATTAGCTTCCATTACTTGGGTAAGGACCTTAGGAATTTTAGGTTGGAGACCTTGGTTTGGGAGACTCTTCCACACAACTTTAGTCCATTCAGCAACTTTTGAAATCTACTGAAAGTATCATTCAAGACTCACCATCTTTAAAATGAAAATGTTCATATTGTTGTATGAGAAGTTGTATCTTATTTTCTCTGACTTGCTCAGTTCCCTCACATAGCACTTGAACTTGATCTCAAATATCCTTAGCAGTTTTGCAATTTATGTTCATTGTCGAACATGTTTTGATCATGTCTTCATCCGCATCATCTCCATCAGCAACCGAGTCATTTTCTTGAGTTATGAAAGCCTTCTCTTTCTGTTTGAGCAACTCAAAATATTTCTTTTTGTAGTCTACATGCTCAAATCTTTTTTTTTCAGAATTTGGCTTCCTGCACTCATTTGCAAAATGACCACTCATCCCACACTTGAAACATTTAAATTTGGTTTTGTCAACCATGTTTCTATTAGGCTTTGTAGCTCCAAAACTTTTCTTGAATTTGAGCTTTACAAATCTTCTAGACAGAAAGGCTAAATGCACTTCAACTTCATCCATGTCATCTTGGATTGGACAGTATTCATCTTCATCCATCAACCCATTTCCATTTCTCATCTCAGAGTTGCCTTCACAAATATTAATGTTTGGTGTAGTTTTAACATCTTCAACCTTCATTTCCACCACTCTCTCTTGCGCAGCTACCAATGCCACTGACCCACCTTCCTTCCTTCCTTCCTTTCTCTATCAGCTCATCTTGTTCCAGTTCAAGCTCATAGGTCTTCAAAATTCCATACAGTATCTCAAGAGTAAAATCATTGCACTCTTGTGAATTTTTGAGAGAGACTGTCATTGGCTTCCATTACTTTGGTAAAGACCTTAGGAATTTTAGGTTAGATTCCTTAGTTTGGTAGACTCTTCCACATAACTTTAACATTCAGCGACTTTTGAAATCTACTGAAAGTATCATTCTAGGACTCACCGTCTTTAAAGTGGAAGTGTTCATATTGTTGTATGAGAAGTTGCATCTTGTTTTCTATAGACTTGCTCAGTTCCCTCACATAGCACTTGAATTTGATCCCAAATATCCTTACCAGTTTTGCAATTTATGATATTGTCAAACATGTTTTGATCAAGACCATTGAACAATATGTTCATGGCCTTTTTGCCTTTATGAACTGCTTCAATATCTCCAGTCCATTATGATTTAGGCTTTGGAACAGTCTGCTCATTTCTAGTAGCTTCACCAACTTTGGTTGCAACCCAGACAGGAATATAATGTCCCTTTTATATGCATTTGACATAGCTTTCATCTTGAGAGAGTAGATGAATGTGCATCTTCACTTTCCATTGATGATAGTTGTCTTTGTTCGGAATTAGAATGTTCACTCCAACATCCTTCTAGCTCATGTTGTTTGATTACTTTGATCTTTAAACTCTTTGTTGTTAAAAGCTTGTTCCAATAACAATTTTTATTCCTTAACAATACAACAACAAAATTACAGAAGGGGGTTCAAATGGAATTCTGGTTACTTTTTGATTTTCTAAAAAATTCTTTCTAAAATATACAAATATGTTTGTGAATATGCAAGAATGCAAATAAAGCTTTAAAATTATTCTACTAACACAAAGTAAATAAACACAAGTTTAAATTTTTTTTGGAGGATTTTGTTTTTCCGCCAAAGATGTATATTTGAAGAAATCTCTGTGATGTAAAATGCACACAACTGCTTATAAGTATTTGTTACATTGTAGAACTTGAGAGTACTAAAGATACAACTTGCTTGTTCTACTTGTTGTTCTTAGTTCTTGTAAAAAACTTGCTACACTTGGTTTATATACTCACCAAGTTTACATGTGTAATAAGACAAGAATAATATTCCAATCAGCTAGGTCCAATCACATGTTTCTTCATTTCTATGTCCAATGCAATCCCAGTAAGATACATCATCTTTGAACGAGCTTGTTTTGCATGGAAATGGAAATGTTTCAGTTTCTTCTAAATCCTGCAATCAGGCTGCCATATTCCTTTTATGCACCATCAACTTATGTGACTCTATCAGCTTCTGTCAAGTCACTATCAACTGCTATCTTTGATGATCATCCGTTGAAGCTACATTGGTGTTATTTATTGAAGCTTTATCAAGTTATTCGTTGACACTACATTAGTGCCATCCGTTGAATCTTTCCTGTTTAACATCCGTTGAAGCTTTATCTGATATCAGTTGAAGGGATTATCCGTTTTAGGCATATTGAGTTATCCATTGAAGCTTGTAGTTTAGCAGTTGAAGATGTTTCCTTAGCAGTTGTTACTCTTTCACTTATATAAAATTACAAGGTATTTTATAATTACACTTAACCAACCTATTTTGTATATTTTGCTACTAGTTAACATGACTTAGAAATCATTAAAACTCCCAAACCCCTTAGCTGTTATAGTGTACAAAATGTGCTACATACTTATTAACATAAGCTTCTCCTTCAACAGATAGACTAACCGTGGTTATGCGTTGAAGGCTATAAAAGACACTAAACAATTCTACTTAAGGTTTTTGGTGAGTTATCATCAAGCCTATAACATATTCCTGACACAAACCCTCAGACCCAAATAGCCAATGAAGCCCCAATTGAGACTTATAATCCCTAATTGGACTTTAATCACCCAAAGCATATATCCATTTATAACCTATAAACTATAATGCTTTATACTGTCAATCTCAATTTATGACCCTAAATTGCACATAATCATATATAGTCTATCATAAATGCAAAGATTAGCGACATATATGAGCATGGACTATACGATTTATACTGCACTGCACTTGAAGCGACCTCAACTCAACACACATAAACACATCAAGAACTGATAGATACATCTCAGTACACACATCTATTAACTGTTGGAGTGTGATTCATAACCAATAATTCATTAATAGAATTATCAGCTTCAGTATTCAATTCGATTTGATATCTCTACTCAGAAACCTCAAAAATCATCACGCTTTTGATCAATTTTAGATTAAAAACGTAATTGATATATTAACCATAAATAATTGATAGTCTATAAGAGAGAATATCGACTAATATTTGAATAAAAAACTGGAGAAATATTGAGAGAGAGATGAGTCGAATTAGATGAGAGACGAGAGAGAATGAGAGAGCACTGTAGAGCGGCCGTACAAGGGCTAGGAAACAAATGACACAAATTTGTGTTGTTTATTTTATTATTTTTGATACAGACGGCTGAGATTAGAAGTTAAATATAATCAAGGTTTAGGATTAAAAGATGTTAGGGTTGAGCTAGGGTTTGGTCTTGGACCAGGTTAAAGAGAGAAATGGGATGGGCTTTTTAATAACATTGGGTTGGATTTTTCAGAATATAGGCTCAAATTTTGATATATGAAATATATAGAATATATTTTCATAATTCGATTAAGAATATATAAAAAATATATATTTTCTTGGTTCTAAGAAATCCTAAATGGATGAATATTTTCATTTTGAGTCGAGTTTGGGCTTATAAGGTAATGAGCTGGATCTGGGTTGAAATATAAAATGGGTTTTACTTATATTTTCGAATTCATAATATATTTTAAATATAATCTTACAAATAAAATTATATATTCATATATTTGAAATAATTCAAGGAACGTTTCAAAATTTAATCCTCTCGAATTAAACGGAAGACCCAAACCTTGTCCAAACAATTTTTATGATTTAGGAATCCTAAAATACCTATATCATAATTATGATATATAATATGAGAACCACACATTATGGAGTCTAATACAACCCTTTAGAATCATAAAGAGGACCGTGACTATGGTAGCGTCAATTACCCCGATTAAATTTTGTGAGAGAGCATTTTAATCAAATATTACCATAATAATATTATTAAAAATAACTCAAATACTAAGTATGTCATGAAAAATAAATTTAATTAATACAAAAATTCTTATAGCTAAGATTTTCTATAATCAAATATTTTCCAATGAATTTCTAATTTGTCCATATTAGATAATATCAATTAATCAATACTAAATTTCAATTTAGCAAGCGACTAAAACTAATTTCTATTATATTTATTAAATCCTAATTCTACTTGGTAAAGTTTACCATTCCGTGATCTACTCTCAGTTTTGCAAATCTCTCAGAACTTAATGGTTTTGTAAATATATCCGCAACAATATATCCGGTATCAATGTGTACCAACTTAATATCACCTTTATTTGCATGAAGGAAATGATGTCGTATATATATATATATATATATGCTTTGAATGAGCACGAAGAATGGGATTCTTGCTAAGGACAATACACTCATATTATCACATAAAATAGACATTGCATCAAATTTAATTACCATAATCTGCAAGTGTTTGTTTCATCCATAATATTTGTGCATGACATTTAGCGACCGTAATATATTTTGCTTCCATAGTTTAAATAGATACGAGATTTTGTTTCTTAGAAAACCAAGAAGTTGACAAGTGACACTTGTACTTTTTCTATCTATTGAATGACCCGCGTAATCCGAATCGAAAAAACACACTAGGTCAAAAGATTATCCTTTTGGATACCAAAGTCCTAGATCCGCAATGCCTTTAAGATATCTAAATATCTACTTAACGGCCGATAAATGAGATTCATCATGCGCCACTTGAAATCTTGCGCATTTGCAAACACTAAATTGAATATAGGGTCTATATACAGTAATTTATAATAACTTACCAATGAAACCATTATGGTTCTTTGTATCCACATATTCCCTTCGCATCTTCAGTCAACTTGTCAGAAGTTGACATAGGGGTGCTAATCGGTTTAGCATTTTCCATTTTGAATTTCTTAAGAATTTCTTTAAAACACTTAGATTAAGATATACAAATCCCATCTTCAGATTGTCTAATTTGTAATCCCAAAAAGAAATTCAGTTCCCCCATCATACTCATTTCAAATTTCGTACTCATATTATCCGAGAATTCTTTACATACAGATTTTTTGGTTGACCCAAATATGATATCATCTACATAAATTTGGACGAGTAGGATTTCATCATCAATATATTTGAATAAGGTTGTATTAGTTGTTCCAATTTTGAAACCTTTTTAATGAGAAACTTGTCAAGCCTTTCATACCAAGCTCTAGGAGCTTGTTTTAGACCTTATAAAGCTTTGTAGAACTTGTACACATATTTTTAATGTACATTATCTTCAAAATTGGGAGGTTGTCTCACATAGACTTCTTCCTCCAAAATCCCATTTAAGAATGCGGATTTCACATTTATTTGATACACTTTGAAATCTTTATGACAAGCATAAGCTAAGAACATACGAATCGATTCGATTCTTGCCACATGAGCATAAGTTCCATCAAAATTAATTCCTTCCATCTGAGTGTAGCCTTGAGCTACTAATCTCGCTTTGTTTCAAATAACCATACCATTTTCATCTAATTTGCTTTTAAATACCTATTTGGTTCCAATAATGAAAGTATCTTTGGGTTGTGGCACTAATTCCCAAACTTTACTACGAGAAAATTGGTTCAGCTATTCTTGCATAGCATCATTCCATCTTCATTTAGTAAAGCTTTTTTTGCTGTTTTTGGATCAATTTGAGAAAAGAAAGAAATATGACGTGCAATATTTTGCACTTGAGCTCGGGTTTGAACACCTTTACTAATATCACCTAAAGATAGGATGATCCCCA
Source organism: Apium graveolens (assembly GCF_009905375.1). Lineage (NCBI taxonomy): Eukaryota > Viridiplantae > Streptophyta > Magnoliopsida > Apiales > Apiaceae > Apium > Apium graveolens. The sequence continues at coordinate 37,651,295 of NC_133647.1, forward strand.
ATATTTGGAATGTCTTGTGGTAGTTTATATTTTGGCTCATCAATTTCAAGAGGATTGCTTGGAATGGTTGTTCCGATATCCTTATTTTTAACTTGATGGATACAGTTTCAACCTCCTTTGAGTTGACATTATTTGTACCGTCATCCTTATCAACTATATTCTCAAACTTTGAATGTAGTTTTGATTCATCAAATATTATATTCATGGATTCTTCCACAACCAAACTACAAAGGTTAAAAACATGATACACCTTGCTATTTGTCGAATAACCAAGAAAGATTCCTTGATTTGAGTTAGAGTCAGATTTAGTATGATAATCTTTTGTATACAACATGTAACATTTACTTCTAAGCATCTTGAAGTAACTCAACTTGGGAGTCTTATCAAATATAACTCGTAATGAGTTTTTGACATTATGAAATGAAGTAAAACTCGATTTATAATATAGCAAGCGGTAGACATAAATTCGTCCCAAAAGTACTTAGGTCATCTATATTCATTCAACATCGTATTTTCCATTTTTTGTAACCTTTAATTCTTCCTTTCAACAACCTCATTAGATTGAGGTATGTAAGGAGGATAAAATTTATTAGTGATACCAATTTTATTACAAAAATTAACAAAATTAACATTTTCAAAAAAACAAATCCATGATAAATCCTAACATAAACTATTAAATTAATTTGTTAATTTTGAATTCTCTTGCATAAAGAAGAGAATGAGTCAAACGCGTCACTTTAGCTTTTAAGAATTCGGTTCAGTGTAAGCGTGGGTAGTTGTCCCCCACTACAAGAGCGTAAAAACACCCTCCAAGGCTTTGTACCACAACAGATCCAATTAAATCCATATGCAATAATTCAAGTGGTCTAGTAGTAGATACTTTGAATTTTGCCTATATGAGACGCTCAAATTTGTTTGCCACTTTTATAAACCTCACATATTTGATCCTTCTCATATTTTAACTTTGGTAATTACTAACATGTTTTTTTTAACATATTTTTTAAAGAGTTTCATATTCACATGCCCTAAGCGGAGATGCCATAACCATGAATCCTCACTAGTGGATATTAAGCAAATATTTTCACGCTTACTAATGTCACACGTATAAACATTTAGATTACATGGACATGTTAATACTAATTTTCCATTTCTATCATAAATTGCACAATGAGTGGAATAGAAAATTACCTTGCATCCGTTGTCACATAGTTGACTAATGAAAATAAGATTGTACTTTAGTCCTGTGACTAGTTGTACATCCGAAATTTTGACATGCTCATTTCCAATATCTCATATTCCCACGATGCTTCCTTTACTACTATCTCCAAAAGTGACATTCCTGGTGGTTACCCTTCTAATGTTGTTCGAAAGTGACTTATTTTCAATCATGTATCTCGAACAACCACTATCGAGGTCCCACAAGCTTTGCTTAGCAGTAAGGCATACCTACACGAAAAATTAGTTAAACCGTCTAGTACCTTTTTTCTTTGAGGGTCCATGGGTTAGATTATAAAATGAATCATACATATAATCATTATATATAGGTACATAAATGTCATGCATATAAGGAATTCTAGACGAGGATCTAGAAGTAGCATGATATCTTGTGTTTCTAGTTTGATACACAATCAATTGTTGATAATAGTAAGATCTTGGATCCTTTACTATTTCTTTATTCTTTTGAATCAGATTGTTTTCAATCTTTTTCTTAGATGGGTTCATTCCTTTTGGAACCCAAATAAACTTTCCTTTAAGTTCACCGTTCCTAGCTTTGCACCTTAAGACATCATGTCCATCACGGCTGCAATAAGAACATTTAACCATTGGTGTAGGTTGTATACGAACCTTCCTATTTGGAATCTTTTGTTCATTAATTTGATCATTTCTAGTTTGAGGAACTTGCTCAAATAATTGATTCTGCATAAAGTGCAGTATATGACCATGAGCTCTAGTGTTCCCTTTACGAGGTTGGATTCTTTTATGAATGTGCACTCTTCTAATATAAGCAATTGGTTCATGAACTTTTCCTTCCTTACAAGGACTAATAGGTACTTGAACACAAGCGACCGAATTTGATGTGTTTCCAAACCCCAAACCTTCTCGATAACGGCTTACAGGTTGATTTACCATTCTTTCCAACATTCCGTTGGTGAATTTATGAACTACACCTTCAAGATTTTTTTTTTAAAAATATTATTCTTGTGAAGAAGAGATTCATCTTGATTTCTTAATTGAGTTACGAGAGTTTTATTCTCCTCACTCAATTTTTCTATTTCTCTCTTAGCTCTATCTAACTCCGGTGAAAGTTTAACCATAAGATATCGATTTCCTTCCACGAGTTCTTCATAGTAAGCTATCTCTTCCTCTTTAGCCTTAAGCTTTTCAAGGAAATCGTTTTGTTTTTGCTCGAATGCTTCCTTTTCATTATTATCTTTTTAGGCTTGCTCAAGCTCTTTAACTTGAGAAGAATAGGAAGCATGAGATTCATTTTGAATTTTTAAATTCAATAATTCAACATGAGTTTTATAATTTTATCATATAATTATTTTCGTGCAAAACTACTTTCATCGGCCTCTAAAACTAGAGAGCAGCCTTCAATCTCTAGGTTGCGAACCTTATCTAAGAGGACATTATTCTCATATTTAACATTATCAATAATAGACGAGAGATTATCAATTTTGATAATATCCTTAACATGAAAACTAATTGAGGATTTTAATTCTATTTATTTTTCATTTCATGAATCTCTAAGATTGTATCATTCACTTAAGACTACAACATGCTTGCAACTTAGTTCATTTAATTCATCTTTAAGCATTTTAAGGAATATCATTTTATCAATGTTATCTAATTTAGATGAAATAATGTTATCACTAAGCATGGCATAAATATGATCACTACTAACCCTAATATCAATATCATTAATACTAGGCATGGAACTAACATGATCAATTATTTACTAAGCATGGCATTTGAGTCAGAGTTTAGGATTACTTCTTGATTAGAAGTAGAGATTTCTGTTGGTGAAGAGGCATCCACGAGTGCCGTAAGACAAAGATTGACAATTTTTTCGGTAGGTTATGATTCCTCTTAATCTTCACTTAGATCCCAACCAATTTCCGCTTTAAGAAATCATCCTTTATCCAATTTAGGACAATCTCGCTTGAAGTGTCCCGATTATTTGCACTCGAAACAAACTTCTTCCGGTTCTTGTTCCTTTTGCTTGTTAGGAACACAAACATTGTTATAGTTATTCTGAGTTTGTTGAATAACTTTGTCTTTGTTGTAATTTTTAGTTGGATAATTACTCTTAAAATTTTTCCTCCCTTTAGAGTTGAATACTCTATTTTTTCCCTTCCCATAGCGTTGAGCCTTGCTTTGTAAAACTCGACGAAGTTGTTTTGACAGTGAGGCAGTTTCAAGATTTTGAATTTCTTTATTGAGATCATCGTCGTTATGCTCTTCATCAATTAAGATAGCCTTGAGTGCCATACTTTTCTTCTTTTTTCGACTTTCGAAATGATCATTTTCGGATGGTTGTCTTCTTTGTAAGCTCGGAGATTCCCGAAGAAACTATCAATTGCATAATTATTGAGATCATGCATTTCCTTGATTGTAGTAACCTTGACCTTCCAAATTGGTGGTAAAGCTTTCCAAATTCTATAATTTTTCTCATTAACCGTGTAAGATATTCCAAGTTGATGTAGTTCATCGATGATACAAGTGAATCTCATTTCCATGTTGATGTTAGTTTCTCCTTTGAGAGGCTTAAAATTTTCATACTCATGAATCAAAGTATCCATTCGAGATTCCTTGATGTCGATGGTTTCCTTGTATGTGATCATGAGTTTGTTCCACATCTCGTGAACCAACATGCAGTTGTTGACTCGCTTGTATTCCTTGCCGCAAATGCACTAGTCAAGACCATTTTCAGTTTTACGGCTATATATATGACTTCTTCTTCTAGATTGTACTCACTAACTTTCTTTTCAATGATTACACCATCCACGATCCTCATTGGAATAACAACCCATCTTCGACAAACATCCACACCTTGACTCCTTGAGCTTTCACATAGATGCGAAATCTAGTCTTCCAACTTAGCAATGTTAGTGACATCAAACAAAAGTGGCCTTGAGCTCGAGAGACCTTCACCACATCCGATAGCACTAATGTATGCCATAGAGGATCTACTTCTTGTTGTATTTTTTGAAACCTGAAACACTCGACAAATATGATAGAAGAACCGCTCTGATGCCAATTCATAGGCCCGATATGACGTAATGATAACTGAGAAGGGAAGGGATTGAATAGTTCATCACTAATTTAAAATATATATTGCCCTTTTAAAAGATTATCTTTGTTAAGTTAGTTAACGAAAGCAAGTAATCTATAACCGTTTGAGATCAACCAACCAGTTCCAGAGGAAAGCTAGAGAGCTAATAAAATCCCCCAACTCTAATATATTGATTTTAACCCTCCGAGAACAATGATACAGACTTCTCGTTGAGCGGATTCAAAAGTTTAAGATGACTTTCCCTGAAGGACTTTACCAAAACAGGTTTTTCTCTTTTTGAAAAACATGTTATAACAAATTATATGTGTAAGTAAAGAGAAAAGAGCAATAAATCACGCAGACAAGTTTTCATCTGATTGGTGCTATATATACCTCTAATATATATATATATATTAAGTGGATTTTATATCCATTTAGAACGCTTCGTATCGGCGTAAGTTGATGACTTGATCTCAAGTCTGTGATATTTTTGATGCATTTTTTTTGTTGAGTCTTTGCAGAGCTATAACTAGAGGCAGGAATGGACTTTTCTATGCTTCTATGATGGAATAAGATCAGGAAATAAAGGGTGAAAGTTTTCCAGAGGAGCAGAGCGAGAAGTAAAGAAAAGCATAATTTTTTTGCAGAAGGCAAGCATGGCCGCCCTCTATCCTAGCGCGCCCGCGCTGCTTAAACAGAAGACACGCACGCCCGCGCTAGATCGTGCAGACAGAAATCCTGTTTTGATTCTGATTGGAAGTTTCGTGCGGTCAGAGTAATTTGAAAGGATAAATACCATAAGATATCAATTAGAAGAAAAGAACTAGAGGGAGAACTTTGGAGAGCACAAGACGGCTAAGAAGAAGAAGATCTAGTTCTACATCTTATTTTTGTATTTTACTAATTAGGCGATACTTTGGATGCCCGTTTCGGATTTGTTTTCTAGACCTTAATACTTTAATATTCTCTTGTAGTATTCAGTAGCTTTTTACTTTCCTGTTTTCATTGGAACCCATGATGACGAGCCATTTGATTATGAAATAATCATTATCGTGGGATTCTAATGGATTTATTTATGGAGTTTAATAGTTGATTGCCTAAAGTATTTAGTGTGTGATGAATTATTGATTTCCTAGTATGGTTGTGCTTAATCTTCTTGGATGTGTAGCTAACATCTAAGTTGCATTGTTAAAAACTATTTATTGCGAAAGTAGATATATGGGTTGAGAACTTGCCAGAATGCATACTGCCTCGTGTCATTTGCTGATTGCTGAGGAATAACTAAATAAAATAAAAAACAGAAGCACATCCCCGGTTCATCTCTTTCACAATTTCTCTCTTGCTCCCCATCTCCTTTTTGCTCTCCTTTTTTTCTTCTGGCAGCCCAGTCGCCGCCCGTGTTTTCCCCCCGATAATTACCCCCCTGTCTGTTGCTTTGGTTTTTCTTTGCCCTCCCCCGTGTACGCGGATCTCTGTGTGAGTTAGGTGTGTAATCCTGTGTGTGAATGTTAGTGATGTTACTGCTGCCTTTCTTTTATTGACAGTATCGAATTATTCTTTCCGGCTACCTGAATTTGTGTGGTGTTATTTCCGGTTACGCGATTATTAATCGATTATTTTTTTATTTTATTTATTTATTTCCTGCAGAAATTTTATTTGAGAAAGTTTGTGATATAAATAAGATAATTGCGAGCGGGAAAAATTATTTAATCGGTGAATTTCGTGTCGGACACCCGAATTTCTCGGGTACCCGCGAGTTTTACCGCTGTATGTGATGAGCCTCGGCGAGCCAACGGTGGACTGTGATGATTTGTTCTGAGTCCTAATATTTTAAAATATTAATTTAGTTCGTAAAATTATTATCAAAACGAGAAATGTGTATCTGGTATTTAAAGATTGTACTGACATTTAGATTGCGTACTTATTTATGATTGGGTTATGAATTTGAGCTGATTGGGATTGTTCTGTAATCAATTAAAATTGTGATTGTTGCGTTGTTGTTGAGAATTGAGACGTCGATTTATGTTTTGACGGGTAGACCGATAAATAGAGGAGATGCTGCCCGATTTTCGAAATATTTAATTCAAAAATATGGTAACGTATCGTGTAATTGTCGAAGATACCATTCGAACGTATATACTTGTATATTATAAATGAGTACTGTGCGAGACCTACTCACGTATCGTGATAAAGTTTTGTAATATATCTGACAATCCTAGTTGTTGCGTGTGTTATAATAATATGTATAAGTACGAGTCGGGATTTGATATCGAATGGGTAGATTAGTTAGCGAGGATATGTCAAGTATAACTGGATGTCTAACATAGAGTAGTTCGACTCTGTAGGTGCTAGTCGAAGGATTCGAGAATTGACGTTGGACTAAAGATAACCTAGTGATCAGTCGACAATCACAATGAGGTTCCAAACGAAGGACCTGAGTGTCAAAGTCGGATCCAGGATAGTCTGATAGTAAAGCGATAAAGCCGAGCGTCCGAGTCAATCCAAAATCAGTCAACGATAGTTATAAGCTCTACAAGGCAAGTACCCCTGACTATACTCTTATGGATCAGTATATATGAATAGCTGTTGTTTTATTCTCGTAATGGAACAGAACGTTTTAAGTTACGTATCCCCTGTATTTGGAAATGTTGTTTAAAAATATGTTTTGGGGAAAAGTAACTTCTGAAAGCACCTATCTCTAAACGTGATTAAAATAAAAGGAAGTTTTGAATAGTATGCTATGACAGAATTGGTTTAAATAGAGATAGGTGATAGTGAATTTGAAAACTGGATAAAGAGAAGGTTTTGATCCACCTATGTCGTGGAAGGTTGTGATCCACCTATGTCGTGGAAGGTTTTGATCCACCTATGTCGTGGAATGTTTTGATCCACCTATGTCGTGGAATTTTGGAAAGAGGTAAAAAGGGAATTCATTTGATCTACTGGAATTGAGTAGGCGTAAGTGGCTAATTCAGTTGGGCGCTCTGTTTAACCGATTAGTCCAGCGTTGGGGAAAAGACCTAGCTAGTATTTTTCCAAGTTCCGGAACACATTCTTTATTCTGGATGGACGTTAGTCACTGTCCGGTGAGGATAGACTGATCAGCTATCTTCACCCGTTGAACGTCCAATAGATTTGATTGATTCAGTTTTAAAATTGATTATCAAATCAACTTGTTTGAGACGGATGATTTGAAATGAAATAGCATGCTAAGATTTAACTCTTGTATTTATACCCAGCGCATGACTGATATTGTTGTTTTATTTCAGAGCATGCTAGTTTTGAATATCCAGTTTTTGAATGTTTACCATGTTTCTGTAATGAGTTATAATTTCTGTTCCTATCACTTTTTTATCATAAATTGCTTTACTTGTTATTCATATAGTGGTACTGCTGAGTAATTTATTGCTCACCCTTGCAGAATGTTATATATATATATATATATATATATATATATATATTGCAGATGCCTAGGAGATTCTTCCGTGGTAGCCGGGCAGAGTTCTAGTTCCTTCCGTGTCAGGCTCGTCTGAGGTAGTTGTGTCAGACCAGAAATGGTCTGTTGAGTCATTGTATTAAGATAGTATTATCAAGGTGGTTGTAGTGAGTTAGTTTTGTAGTAATTATAACCTAAGTCATACTTAAACTTGGAAAAGATCTTGGTAAGAGGGGTCGTGATTATGTTTTATCAGTGAAATGAGTTATATTATGTTAGTTGTTGTGTAGTGGATTACGTCAACCCCTGACCCCGGGGTTGAGGCCGTCACAGTGTTAGACCATGATCATGGTTTATTTGATTTGTTGAGGTTTAATCGCTTGTTTATTGTTAGAATTTAGGATATTCTCTTAATAATAAAAGACATGAATATTTAAAAATTGAAGAATTTGGATTTCATTGCAAGTTGTGTGGCTAGGTGTCAAATGGATAGTAGCCGGCTCATATTTATATGAGTAGTCTAGGGTTGAATGAGATGGAGCGAAATGATTGGAAAAAAAAAAGAAAACAAAAAAAGAGAAAAGAAAAAAAAGTGTTATGTATAATTGATCACGAGTAGGCTCTTTAGTACTCGATTTATTAAGTTCTTAGGAGACTTTGTGCCTAGTGACCTAAGGCTTTTATAGTCTGGGATCCGCTAAGCCAACACTCGCTACATGGGTACTATTGTATAAGTCTTTTGTGGACCTCACTCATTGCACGGTCAAATAAGCATATATATGTATAAATTTCAATATAAGAATTGAAGTGCTATAAGTTATTTTGAGTCTTGCTTTTTATTCTATGTATAACCTTGTGATTGCCTTGATGAGTAGTGAGTCATGATTATTGATCTAGTTACGATAGTATATCTGTAAGCATCTTCACACACGCACGTCTCTAGTTTGTAAGTTGATTTGTATGATTTGATTGATCTTTATACGAATAACTGCATTTGTTGATATGTTACTTGTTGATTGGTTGAGTTATTCTATTGGGGATCATTGCATTCATATTAGTTGCATGCATGCATTTTTATTTCTTGGTCTTTGAGTCTGTTTATGCTTGAGGACAAGCATCGATTCAAGTTTGGGGGTGTGCTAAGTGGCATTTATGGCACTTTTTTATGCTCTAATAAGCTTTGAATTGGTGTATTTAGTCACAAGTTATTTGTGTTTTAACGTGTTTTCAAGTGTTTTTGCATTTCAGGCTTTACTTCGTGAATCAGGTGAATTACCATGGTTTTAATGCTAATATGGTGTCTAGGATGTGTGCATGTAAAAGCTTGAATAATTGGCTCAAATCTGCAAGGAATAAGGAGAAGAAATTATGTTTTCTGGCAGAAGGCCGGCGCGCCCGCACTGATGTAGCACGCGGCCGCGCCATAAAGCAGGGAGCCGGCGCGCCCGCACTGTTGAAGCGCGCGGCCGCGCCGTGTCGGGATGTAAAAATCCTGATTCTACTACAATTTGATTTGCTGGACTCCTGGGATGCATGGACTGCTATATACAAACATATCTTTAGGTCATTTTTAACAAGAAGAAGTCAGAAACGGACCTGAGCACAAGGAGAAGAAGATAAGAGACCTTTTGGCACAATTCAACAAAGGCGAAGACGATCTAGTTTATTCTTGTGAATCTTTGTTTAATTTGTAATTTGGATGCTTGTTTCTTGTTTTGCTGAACCTATACTCTCGTTTATATTTGGTTTTATTTATTCGTATAAAGACTACGTTTGCTATATCATGTTTTCATCGGAACCCAAGTTGATGATCAGTCCGATCATGGGCTAATTGTTATCATGAGGTTCTAGCGGATTTTTTACGGATTTCTTTAGTTAAATTATTCGAATGCCTTAGTATGTAGTGATTATTTGATATCCTAGTATTGGTTGTGCTTATTCGTCTTATGAGCGTCGCAAACTTATAAGATAGCATGTTAATTCTTAATGAAGCGAAAGTGAATTTAAGAGTTTAGAACTTGCCATGCTAGCATAGGTTCATGTCATTGTTATGCATGATTCGTAGGTAATTTTAACCATCTTACTTTCCCTATGTAATCAGGATAGATAACTTATGCTTAAACTGTTATGTTGTCAAATTCTATAGACATATAGGGTCTCAATATAATTGGTGCCTATTCAGCTTCTATCTATTTTGTGGATGTCTGGTAGAATGGTACTCGCGCAACGAAAGTTGGCGTTTATCAGTTTCGTATTATCTGATTAGTGTTATCAGTTTCCCATGTTTGTCAGATATATCAATTCAGTCAATCTTATTCTCGTAGTTATAATTGCTAGTATAATTCTTAGTTATAAACAACCTCAATTTGTTATCGTCTTTGCATTGGATAATAAAAATACATTGTTGCATAGGTGCATAAATTAAATATTTAACCAATATAGTCTCTGTGGGAACGAACTAGAAAAGATTCTATACTACTTGCGAACTCGTATACTTGCGTGTAATATTAACGCGTGTTTAGCGACTAACAGTGACTTAATTAAATAATAAATTGGGACTTCGAATTAGTATTAATTATAATTAGAAAACTCATTCTTCTCTCAATATAACTCTTTGAGGGATGATTTATATATTTGGATACATGGTTTACAAAACCCTAGCCGTTCAAGGAGAAATATGAAGAGAGGTAGAGATGGAGTTTTCGGGTGCTAGTTCACATAAATCCTTCAAGAAAAGCGTTTGTGTGGATACCGTAGAGCGTAGATCGCAATAGCAGGATACATGGCGATTCAACAATGTTTGGAACTCCATTAATCCTCCATTAATGAACTCTTAAAGCTTATTTAAGGTAAAGATTCTTACTACGAATTAATATCTATTTTCGCATGGATCTCGCATAGGGTTTCGATTTTATTCTAGTTTTGATTTAATTTAACATCATTTCTGTTGCGTTTATGCACTCTAAACCTTTCAATGTCATTAGAGCTACTTGCAAAAGTGTTTAATTCATTTATGTGTTTAATCATTTTTGATATACAAGCATGTACGTGATTTGTCATGTTTTGATGCTGATACAATATATTTGTATATATATGGTTTGAAAATACGATATTCATGTGAGTTGTAAATCAAATGATGGTTATATAATCTATTTTTATACTGACATATACATGATTTTTGTTTGTTCTTATTATAAGAATCGTATTAGATACAGATTCTGAATCAAATAATGCAGATTCTATGAAATTTGAGTATGATGTCCGATTTTCACGAATGAATACCCTATTACATACGGAATCGAGCGTCTAAACAAAATTGATGGCTAAAGTGATCAGCGACTCATCTATAAGGCATTTGACATTATTTACTGCCTGTAAACAACGATTTAATGTTTACAGAATTTGATTCTAATTTTTCTAATTTTTGCCATATATTATTTTATGATTAGATCATGATGGGTATGATATGTTATGATTAGATTATGTGTTTTAACATATTCTTAAGTATTAATTGAACATGGTAGATGGTTATGGCTTATGACCTTTAGGTTAATGGTTTTGATTTTTAAATATGGTTTGCATGTCGTTTGATCTTGTAAGTAATAAATCTCAAATGTAACCCAAGTTCTTCTTGTTAGTTCATTAAATTAGTTTTCATATTTCATTATTGTAATGTACATGAAGACATGAAGACTTAAAGATCAAGAAATGACAATTTTATGGAGGTCATCCAAGGAAGCAATACAATGAGGCAACTCAAGAAAAGTAGATATGTAATAGTTAGCTTGTATTGATTTTACCACCTTAGAGTGACCTAGATCATTATCATTAGCTTGATGAAGATCAAATAGGATGAAGTCATAACCAACCATGTTTACTTTATTAGATACGACACCTATGCCATGCTTGCTAAACAAGATAAAGTCTATTATGATTCAAGATTTAAAAAAACAAACAATTATGAGATTCTCGTGTTTATAAAACACGGAATAAAATACCAATCTTCTTTATTTATGAAATGAGGCGATTTTGTCAAAAGCGGGTTCATTGAACTTGTAAGGTTGTGGATTTTAAGCGAGACCGTTGTGACTCCCTCACTACCTGGAAATCGAACCATTGACGAGTATTGATTTAAAGTATTTTATTCAAGAAAAAATTGGGAATCTCTTTATGACGTGATCATGATCGTTTTAAAATTAACAAAATGATAAATTTAATATTAAGTTGATCAGATGCCTTCCAATGAGTCTAATGCGTTAACCCCTAGATCGATAATGAGTGGGTTCGCAAAGCGAAATACTCCCATCTATCGTGGGAAATGTATTGAAGTATATTGATACTTTTTGACTATTGGGTTTGACTTAACTAAGTTACCACAATGGAATTGTGAACTTAGAGGCATATAGTACGGCGAGATTTATTAGATAAATATAAACAAATGTTGTTCCACCAAGCTATCCAAGAGTTATATAGTTGATATAATTGACAAATCTGGTTTACCTAAATAATCATGTTTTAGGAGAAAAAGGCAAAGTTGACCTAATGCATGGTGAAATATGGATCTTGGCTCACTAGAAAGGATATAGAAGATATTCTTTCCGAATTAATAGTTAGGGCTATTGATTTGATAAAAATAGTGGGAGATATATATTGTGAATATGTATGCATAATCACTTGAACATAATTTAATGATCATATGTAGACTAATTTATTTTATGCACTTTAATATTGTAGATATAAAATGACAAATAACACAAATAATTCTCTATATAATAGTCCTTGAGAAGGACAAGATGCCATGAAATAATTTCCTCGACTGAAATGGGAACTTGAGAATTGTCCTCAAGTTCAAGGATGTCACTCAAACCCCTCCCATATTTCTTCTAGCTGAGAATGAAAGATGCGCTAAACAAAATGCATACTATAAGCAAATTAGTTACTCAACTAATGTTTCAAGTCTCATATAATACCCTCAAATCCGGGAGCGGGGATCCGGGTTGTCGCGAGTTCCATTTCATTTAATAAAACTTAATCTTAATAAACAACCAACTATTATGTACTGTGACCCCATAATATACCCACACACACACACCATAAGTTATAGTCTCAGTGATGAAGACCAAAATATAATACAAGTCTGATAGGGAATAAATAAATCCTGATTACGTAGTTAATGTTGTATTAATTACACATGATTTGGGCTACAGGGCCCAATAAGAAGATGTATGTCATTCAGACCAAAAAGGTTAACATATTGATCAGGCCTGATGGACCAGATCAGGCCTGATGGAACAACGAAGACCCAAAACCCTGAATATTTAATTGATTTTGTAATTAATTAAATAAGGGAGAAAGCAGCTGTTAATATGAGTCCTAATAGGGACACGGATCCTTGTAGATCAGCCCTCAAAGGATCTAATTAAATAAGGGATCAAATTCCTACTTCTTAGGACTCCAAAGTCCATTCTAATACAGAGACTTGTCTACCATGTCTCCTAACCCTAGTCCAATTCAAGGACTCCCAATATCTATACAAGGGGTCTCACTCCCACTAATCAGAACTACGTTTTTTGACTTGATCCTTGGCAATCAGCAAGGTACGTAGGCATCTTGTTAGGGCAAATTGAGTCACGAAACACAAGAGCAGTCAAATCGAGCCTCGAAGCTCACGTTCCTTAGTAATAAATACAGCAGTTATATACCTTAGTTTTTAATTCATAACATTTGGCGCCGTCTGTGTGAAAGCACAACAACAACCATGGCGAGAACACGGAGAACAATTAGAGCCCTTGAAGGAGGAACACCAGCGGGGACAACCCAAGTGATTTCATCAACCGTGGAGGTACCTCCTCATTCAACTTATGCAGCCACCCAAGGAGAAGCCCAGATAGGGGCAACTGAACCTCAGCCACAAGGGACGATTCCTTCGGCTACTCAAGGTACGAATCCCCAACTTCGACAACTACATGCACCTGTGAATTTTCGACCCATTGGGTATGAGTATTCAACTATTGTGACTACTAACCCCCCATATGGGATGCCCATTTACCCCGAGGTTGGAGGAAGTGGACATGCTGGACGGAGTGAAGCATGAGGGTGATCGCCCCCTATATACAAGGTTTGGCTCTTATCCCTGAGGATCAAGAATTTTCTGGTCCTTACACTGAGAGAGACTCCGAATCTTCAGATGATGAAGTGGCCCCAAGAAGGAGGCGTGTTGGAAAAGAGCCGATGGCTGATGGTCGCCAACGTTCTAGCCGCACCCAAGGGACGAATTCCCAAGAAGTATAGGAAAGGATCAGGGCTCATGAGGCTGAGATTCAAAGGCTGAAACGCGACTTGGAGGCACACCAGAACACCAAACCCCCACTACCTCCAAGAGGGAGGAATCCTCCCCCTATCATAGACCTGGATGGTCCAATACAGAGAAGGGATGTTTCCCCAAGGGCTGATCCGAGAAATCTTCTTCCTCTTGGAGATCCTGATGATCCTATCCTACCATTCACTGAAGAAATCATGAATGCCCATATCTCTAGGAAGTTCAAGATGCCCACTATCAAAGCTTATGATGGCACTAGAGATCCCGCCAATCATGTCAGGACATTCTCTAATGCACTGTTGCTGTAGCCCGTGAATGACGCTATTAAGTGTCAGGCCTTTCCTCAAACCATGTCGTGTATGGCTCAAAGATGGTATAGTCGTTTGCCCCCGAACTCTATTGGGTCCTTCATAGAATTAAGTCAGGCTTTTATTAAGCAGTTTATAAGTGGGAGAGTGCATGAGAAAAGTTCAACATCCCTCATGAGCATTGTGCCGAAAGCGAAGGAATCCTTAAGAGACTACCTGAATCATTTCACGAAGGAAGCTTTAAAAGTCCCGGACCTTGATGACAAGGTAGCCATGATAGCACTACAACAGGGAACTAGGGATGAGTTCTTCAAGATGTCCTTGTCCAAGCGCCCCCCCCCCAAGAGCATGTTGCAGCTCCAAGATAGGGCAGGGAAGTACATCAAGGTGGAAGAAAGCATGAGGAAGATATTAGTGAGCAACGAGCCCACTGGAGGCAAGAAGCGGAAGACCGATCTGGAATTCATCGCTAAGGAAAAATATCCTAGAACTGAGCAAAACCCTGATTCAAACCCTAAGAAGGGAGGACCTGGGCAAAAGTTCTCTGAATACGCTAAGCTGAATGCTCCTAGAAGCCAAATCCTGATGGAAATCGAGAAAGATCAAGATATTCGTTGGCCTAAACCCTTGAAGGCTAATCCTTCCAAGCTAGATAAGAGTAAATATTGTAGATTTCACAAGGATGTTGGCCATGACATCGATGAGTGTAGGCAACTGAAAGATAAAAAAGAATTCCTCATTCGAAAGGGAAGATTGAACAAGTACACTGGGGAAGGAAGAGATAGGAATAACAATGGAAGAAAGAACTTTGAAGATCGTAGGAGGGACCAAGACGATCAGGGCGGAATCCCCAGCCTAGGGGACCAGTGATAAATACAATCTTTGGAGGACCACGACCCCGGGGGCTTGTGATAAACACGATTTTTGGAGGACCAACTGCTGCTGCATTATCCAAGAACTCCAGGAAAGCGTATGCTAGAGAAGTTATGCATATTGTTGGGGAAGCCCCGAAGAGGGCCAGGACAGAAGTAACAATGGCTTTCGATGATTCTGATCTGGAGGGTGTGAAATTTCCCCATGACGACCCGCTGGTCATAACCCCGATAAGAGGGAACAACCCGGTAAAGAGAGCCCTTGTGGATAATGGTGCTTCAGTGGATATCTTGCTCCATGACACCTTTTTAAGGATGGGATATAATGACTCCCAATTGACCCCAATCGACATGCCGATATATGGATTTACGGGAGTGGAGTGCCCCGTGAAAGGGATAATCAAGTTGCCAACAACCATAGGACATGAACCAAGGTAAGCAACACAGATGTTAGACTTTGTGGTGGTAAAATCTAGTTCAACTTATAACGCTATAATGGGAAGAACATGGATACATGCCTTCAAAGCAGTCCCTTCTTCCTACCATTCAGTTATGAAGTTTCCCACCCGGAATGGTATTGGAGAAGAAAGAGGAGATCAAAAAATGGCTAGAAGTTGCTATGTGGCCACACTGAGGGCAGATGGCGTTGGAGGGCAGGTTCTTCCTATTAAAGATCTGGTTATCTGAGAGAATGATGAGAAAAGAGGAAAGCTAGCAGAAGACTTGGTTTCAATTCCTTTAGCCCCCGAGGATCCTGAGAAGGTGACTTTCATTGGAGCCACGCTCAAGGAGCCCCTTAGAGGGAAGTTGGTGAAATTTTTGCAAGAAAATAGTGATGTATTTGCATGGTCAGTAGCTGATATGCCAGGTATAGACCCGGAACTGATTACTCACAAGTTGAATGTGGACCCAAATCGGAAGACAGTGAAGCAAAAGAAAAGAAGTTTTGCTCCAGAGAGGCAAGAAGCTATAAAATAAGAGGTAGAGAAGCTCTTAGAGGCCGGTTTCATTGAGGAGATACAATTTCCGGAATGGTTAGCAAACCCTGTAATGGTGAAGAAGCCCAATGGAAAATGGAGGATGTGTGTAGACTTCACTGATCTGAATGATGCATGCCCTAAGGACTATTTCCCGTTGCCAAGGATAAATACTTTGATATATGCCACTGCTGGACATGAGATGCTGAGCTTCATGGATGGATTTAGTGGATATAATTAGATCAAGATGTATAAGGATGACATCCCAAAGGTATCATTCATCACTGACTTTGGTGTTTATTGTTATCTTTTTATGGCATTTGGTCTTAAGAATGCAGGAGCCACCTACCAAAGGTTGGTGAATAAGATTTTTAAGGATCTTATTTGCAAGACTATGGAAGTCTATGTTGATGACATGTTAGTCAAGAGTCTAGTAAAGATTGATCATATAACCCATTTGAGGGAAGCTTTTGAGGTCCTGAAGTACCACCAAATGATGTTAAATCCTACGAAGTGTGCTTTCGGAGTAGGGTCTGGAAAATTTTTGGGATTGATGGTCTCCAAGAGAGGAATCGAGGCCAATCCCGATAAAATAAAGGCAATCTTGGACATGGAACCACCAAAAACTATCAAAGATGTTCATGAGCTCACAGGAAGGGTTGCTGCGCTGGGACGATTCATCTCCAAGTCAGGGGACAAGTGCTTGTCGTTCTTGAAGTCCTTAAAGAAGGTTAAAGATTTCGTATGGAGTGAGGAAAGCCAGAAGGCATTCGAGGAGTTAAAGAAATATATGGATCGGGCCCCGTTGCTGGCCAAGCCGGCTTTGAATGAAGTTTTATACTTATATTTGGTCGTTTCAGAGAGTGCCTTGAGCGCTGTATTGGTTAAGGAGGAACTGAAAATCCAGAAACCCGTATACTATGTCAGTAAAATTCTGCATGGAGCTGAGTTGAATTATTCAACTATTGAGAAGTTTGATTTATCCTTGGTAATGGCTTCGAGAAAGTTACGTCCTTACTTCCAAGCCCATAAGATTGAAGTGCTAACAAACCAACCCCTGAGAAATATAATTCATAGTCCCAAGGCTAGTGGGAGACTGATCAAATGGGAAATACAGTTGGGAGAATTCGACATCAAGTATAAGCCACAAACAGCGATTAAAGCCCAGACATTGGCTGACTTCATGGTGGAATGTACCATACCCAACCAAGAAGTCGGGGGCAGGAAGATACCATATCTCAAGACAAGGAAGTTGATAAGGAGGACAAAAAAAGGTTGATAAGTAGAAAGAATACTGGGTTCTCTATTTTGATGGAGCATCAAAAACAAATTCAAGTGGAGTAGGTTTGGTTTTACAAATCCCTGATGGGTTCTTAATTGAGTATGCCATGAAGTTAGACTTCCAAACCATAAATAATGAGGCAGAATATGAAGCTCTGATAGTTGGTCTTGGCTTAGCAGGGACACTTAGAGTCAAGAACTTAAAAGTCTGTGGAGACTCAAAGCTGGTCATATCACAGGTGAAGGGAGAGTTTGAGGCAAGGGATGATAGGATGGCTAAATATGTTCGCCTAGTAAGGGCTGTGATGACCCAATTTGATGAATGCCATGTTGAGCACATTCCAAGGGGGGAGAATACTAAGGCAGATGCATTATCAAAATTTGCTTCGTCCGAGATAGAGGAAAGTTCAGGAAGTGTATACTTTCACGTTCTGAAGACACGGAGCATTGATGTTAAGCTTGTAGCTCCTATAGGTCTGGGGACGTCTTGGATAGATCCCATTAAGACTCATATTCAAACCGGTTGGTTGCCTAATGATGCTACTGAAGCATGGAAGTTGGTTGTTCGAGCAGTAAGATACTTTTTGATAGATGGGATTTTGTATAAAAGATCTTATGTAGTTCCTTACCTAAGATGTCTCAGGCCCGATGAGGCACGTTTGGCTCTTGAAAAAGTGCATAAAGGTATCTGTGGGCAACACTTGGGGGGCAGAGCACTAGCTCATAAGATAACCCATTTGGGCTTCTATTGGCCAGAAATGATGGCTGATGCCAAAGAGTATGTGAAGAAGTGTGACCGCTGTCAGAAGCATGCACCTGTCGTTAGACAACCCCCCGAGATGCTGACCTCCATCAACTCACCCATCCCCTTTGCTATGTGGGGAATGGATATACTGGGGCCTTTCCCCATGGCCATGGCACAAAGGAAGTTCCTGATTGTAGCAATTAATTATTTTACTAAGTGGATTGAAGCCAAGCCTTTGGCCAAAATCACAACCAAGCAAGTTGCACAATTTATGTGGGAAAATATCATGTGCTAGTATGGAATTGCCCGCATCCTAGTCACTGACAATGGAACAGAATTCAATAATGAGGAATTCAAGAAGTATTATGAGGAGAATGAAATTGAGTTACGATTCACCTCTGTGGCTCACGCGCAAGCCAATGGGCAAGCGGAAGTGGCGAATTGAATAATCCTGGATGGACTAAAGAAGAGGATTGAGAAGTCGAGGAATAACTTGGTGGATGAAATACTCCCAATACTATGGACCTATAGGACTACCTGTAGAGTCACGACTGGAGCAACTCCCTTCATGTTAGCATATGGGGCAGAAATAGTTGTTCCTGTAGAGATATCACATTCCTCCCCGAGGATTCAAGCTTTCAATGTTGAGCAAAATGAGGAAGGGTAAAGGTTAGCCCTGGATCTAATTGATAAAGTGCGAGATGAGGCACATGCGAAGATAGTGGAATATCAGAAAAAAGCTTCATTCTACTACAACCTAAGGGTTAAAGAAAGGTTCTTCAAATAGGGTGACTTAGTCTTAAGGACGGTGGAAGCTTCTGGTATAGGGCAGAAAGGGAAGCTTGCTCCAAATTGGGAAGGGCCATACAAGGTCAAGAGTGTTCAAGGTGGGGGAACCTACAAGCTTGAAACTATAGATGGTTTTGAAGTTCCAAGAACTTGGCATGCACAAAACCTGAAGATTTACTATGTGTGAAATGGTTGAGCACGATTCTCACTTGTCAAGATGACAAGTAGGTTGAAAAGCATCTTGAAGCTTTGCTTGCTTAGGATTTACATATTTTAGTTTTGTTTTGAAGTTTATTAAGACTGGTGTAAGGGATGAATCCCAATAATTTGTGAAATTCAGAAAGTTTTCAAACTATGTTTTAAATTCCAGTAAAAAAACAAGTAAACTAAGTGCATGAGATGAAAGCATAAAGTTCGATAAATAAAAAAATTTTAAATAAATAATACAAAGTCTGATAAATAAAGTCTCGAAGACAAGATAAAATAGATAAGCCATGCAGGGATGGAAAAACTCTAAGGAGCAGATGTGCCCTCGGCATCCATATCATCATCTCCTCCGCTCTTGCTGGAAGTCTTTGTCGTCTCGGAGGAGGAAGAGCTATCATCCTCAGCAGGCCTGGAAGACGACTCGGGAGGAGGAAGAAGCATGTCCTGAGGGATACGATCAGAGATAACCACTCAGGTACGAAACCTCTGCAGCAAAGCCTCGTCATCAGGGCAGACATAGTCTGCCGTGTTAATATCAAGACAGGCCTCGTTCACGGTCCCAAGGGTCGTGTCCCAACCAGTCCTAAAAAACACAGGGAAGACTGAGTCGTCCCTCACCCTCATGGACTGGGTAAACTCCTTCGAGTCCAGATAGTTATCAATCGCCTTGTCTTTCTCGGCCCGTAGCACCACCAGCTCGGCGTTAGACTCCCCGAGCTCCTCCTCCTTATGCTTCAGCTTCCGCTTCAAAGCGGCGTACTTCTTCTGCTGCCTCCTGAGGGCATTATCAGCTTTGTCAGAGGCCCTCTTCCATGATTCAGCTTGCCTCACAGCGCCTTGGAAGTAGGCGTTAGACTGAAATGAAACAATAAACAAAAATGTAAGGCAAGTGAATGCTACAAGTAAGAATGAAAAATTTCAAGAAATAATCATACCGAGGCTATAGACTGAGTTCCCATGAGCTTTCTCCTCTCCAAGTCAGGAGTAGCCACCACATCGGTGAAGTCCTTGGGAGTTACCCCATGGTAAGACCAATCCCAGGCGTGCTTCGTGGATCCGACCACGGTATCCCCTCGGCAGAATCCCCAGAGAGGCTATAAGGCGCCCATAGCAGCAGAGACAGGAGTAGCAGTAGTGATAGGGGCACTGTGGCCCTCATCTCCCTCAGCCTGAACCTCAACCATGGGCTCCTTATGCTTCCGTAGGAAGCTTGGCTCCGTAGCCTTTCCTCGATTATCCAGTCCCGCAAGATGAGCCTTCTTCATCCTGGCAGTCTCCTCAACGAGAGGCACATTATCCTCGTTGATCTCCTTAGCAGTTGTAAAACAAGAGAAAAAACAAAATAAGTGGTGTCAATAATGCATGAAACAAAATAAAAATGAGAAGGAAAGAAAAATACCCTATTGAGAAACAGAGGAAACACGTCTTCCTATTCCATCTTTTCTTGAATCTTCTTTAACGGAAGAAATAGAAGCTCGAGAAGGAATACCAAAACCTAGTTCACGTGGATGAGGGAGAACTCCTCTAAAAGAATCCAGCTGATAGTGGCACCGTCATTCCGAGTAAGCTCATCATAAATGATAGTTTCCTCGGGGGTTAAGTGAATGGATTTGAGGCTACCATCACTAACCTTCCAGAAGGAAGATCTGAAGAGGGTGCCCCGGTCACCATTCTCCCACCACAACCCGACAAAACTATTCCTCCAATTTTGGTTATTGTCGGGAATGGAGGCGCTGTTAAAAATATGCTTACACTTGGGCCTTTGTTTAAAATAGACCCAACCACAATTACCAGAAGAATTGTTGTAACATTGAAAAACCTTCCTAAAAATAGCTACGGATAAGGGAAAACCTCCCCTAAGGCAACAAACCATAAAACATAAAATGTTCTTCCAAGCGTTTGGAGGAAGCTAACATAGGTTTATTTGTAAATAAGCTAGAAGGTGAGGAATGAAGGGATGAAAAGGAAACCTAAGCCCAATATCAAGGGCATCTGTGTAAATAAAATGAGTATCGGATTTCCAGTGGCAAGTACGGTCACCACCAGAAATTGGAACTAGCCTAAGGGGAGGACGAACATTATAACGTGCATTTAACTTATCATAATCTATATTGTGCCAAGTGTTGTAATGATTAAAAGAATGAAGATGTGCAGTGGAGGGATAGTCGTCCCCCCTAGTGTTGATCATATCTATCAAAGACATGTAAGAAGAGCGGATCTCGACATCATTACCTCGTTTTGAAGCCGAGGCAATCTTGGCCGCTCTCTCAGCACCTTTGTCTTCCATTGATAGAGAATGAAGAAACCTGGAAACCTTGGAAGGAAGGGAGGATGGAAAACCCTAAGAAGAGGAATGTTGAGAGTGGGGAGGATAGAAGAGATTGAATGAAGAGTGAAATGAGAAGTGTGAGGAAATCACACTCTCATCCCACCCTTATATAGCCAAAAGGAAGGAAAGTTGGGCCTAAAAAAGCCCATTTGGGCCCAAAGAATGGAAGAATCTGAAATATTCCAGAAAATTTTGGAAAGCTTTAAGAAAATTCTGGAAAAATAGATATTATTTGGCAAAAATCTGGAAGAATCCAGAAAATCCAGAAAATCCTGGAAGTTGGGCTTGAAAATAAGAGCCCAGCCCATCTAATGGGCTCAAATTCTTGAAGTTTCCAGAAATAAGCTAGAAAAAGAGCCTAAGAAGGCCAAGTGTTGTTGGGCTCAGTAAGAATAGAAGCCCTGCTAAGGGCCCAGGAGGAAGAAGCCCAAGTTATGGGCCCAAATTCAAGTTGAAAGAAAAAATCTAGCCTAGGTTTAGGGCCCAGCTCATGTATGTGGGCTTGAAATAATAAAAAATGAAAGGCCCAAAAAAGAGGCCCAATTAAAAAGGTCCAGGAAAACCAAGAGAGAGCCCAATGAAGATAAGCCCAGAAAAATCAGGGGCCCAAGACATTGTTTATTTTAAATAATATATAAAAAATATATATATTCCATTCGATCAGAATCCTTATGGAATTTATGGTCGAAAGGATGAGGTCGAAAATGCCTTCGACTAGGGCTGAAATAAAGGGATAATTCGACCAGGTTCTGACCCAATTCGACCATGATCTCCGTTTAATTTCTGGTCAAAATTAATGAGGTTGAAAGAGTCTCGACCAGGGCTTAAATGAGTGGCTAATTCGGTCAAAATAAGGAATCCTGACCGAAAGGATTAAATTCCTGGCCGAAAATTTCCTGCTCGAAAAAAAATAAAATAAAAATAAAATAATATAGTATAAAATCCTAGTCGAAATTCGACCAGGAATTGAGGTCGAAAGCATCCTGCTCGAAACCCTGTCGACCAGGGCAATTAGAAGGCTAATTCGACCAGGATCCTGCTCGAACAGGATTCCTGGTCGAACCATGTATAAAAAAAAGAAAAAGAAAAGAAAAAAGAAGAAAAAAGAGAAAAAGAGAAAAAAAGAGAGGGAAGAAAAATCCTGGAAAAAAAAGAAAGTCAAGGAAATTCCTTAAAATATTTTCTGAAAATATAGATATTCCCAGAAATTTAAGGATAAATCCCAGAATTAAGGGAAAAATCCATAAAATTAAGGATAAATCCCAGAATTAAGAGAAAAAATCTAGAAAATTCAGGAAAAAATCCCAGAATTAAGGGGAAAATCCAGAAAATTAAGGATAAACCCCAGAATTAAGGGAAAAAATCCAGAAAATTCACGAAAAAATCCCAGAACTAAGGGAAAAATCCAGAAAGTTAAGGAAAAATCCCGTAATTCAGGGAAAATTCCTGGAAATTAAGATAATTATTAAATAATAGGGATTAAAGCAGATCATTGTGAATGTGTAGGTCGCTCCATACTTTACACAAAATGATACCCTGTAAGGGAACGAATAAACTTAACTTCTGCGAAACCTAGTTACTATTTCCCAAAAGTTGGGGGGCAAATGATAGGGAATAAATAAATCATGATTACGTAGATGTATGTCATTCAAACCAAAAAGGTTAACACATTGATCAGGCCTGATGGACTAGATCAGGCCTGATGGAACAAAGAAGGGCCACAACCCTGAATATTTAATTAATTTCGTAATTAATTAAATAAGGGAGAAAGAAGCTATCAATATGAGTCCTAATAGGGACATGAATCCTTGTAGATCAGCCCTCAAAGGATCTAATTGAATAAGGGATCAACTTCCTACTTCTTAGGACTCAAAAGTCCATTCTAATACAGAGACTTGTCTACCAAGTCTCCTAACCCTAGTCCAATTCAAGGACTCCCAATATCTATATAAGGGGTCTCACCCCCACTAATCAGAACTACATTTTTTAACTTGATCATTGGCAAACAGCAAGGTATATAGGCATCTTGTTAAGGCAGATTGAGTCACGAAACACAAGAGTAGTCAAATCGAGCCTCGAAGCTCACGTTCCTTAGTAATAAATACAGCAGTTATATACCTTAGTTTTTAATCCATAACAAAGTCATTTCATTCCATAATTATAAGTCATTACACCTTAAAAGAATTTCTGAATAAATTTACATATTCTTTGCCATCATTACAATTCATAGATATACACTACACCAAATATCACCTATCGTAAATCACTCCAAAAATATGTTACACCAATATGTTACCTTAGCTATACTACATATGAGCTAGTTTAACATTGTTATTTTTATATTAACTTAGCCAAAATCATGATGTTACATTAGCTATAAAATGTTGCGGCTTGTAACATACATGTAAAAGTGTTGATGTCGATCGCACCACAAAGAAAGAAAAGAAGAAGAAAAGGGATAAGAGAAGAAAATGATATTTCAAAAGAACACGATCAATCCAAAAACGTGAACTTTGAATCTCAAATTGCTTAGATCAATCCAGAAACTAAGTAATTTGAATCTAATCTTCAAAATAATCCAGTAATTGAAGTTTAGAGAAAAGAAAAACTACTCATAGTTTATATCAAAACACAAGTTTTATATCATCCATTATCTCTCTTAAAAGATTACATGATAGGGGTATTTATAGGCTTAGACAATAACCCAAACCCAATAGGATTCCAAGAGAAATTCAATATCAGCTTGAATTAGCCAATATCTGAATCCTTCCAGGAAACAAATTTAAAAACCAAACCTGAATAGAAAAAAGACAAAAAATAAATCCAAATAGGAAAATAAAATCCTAAGTGCTTAAAACAAGAAAAACCCTTTCAAGTGAAAGGTAAAAACTTGCAAGCAAAATTCAAATTAATAATTATATAATAATCAGCTCCTTGTCCAACTTCATGCATCGCTCCCTTATTTCTTGTTGTCCAACTAAGCTTCATAACTCATGTTTGCATCCTCTCCAATTGAACATCACCACGAGCATACATAACCAAATCCAAATTAACATATTCATTCCTTGATCCTCATCATTCTCCTCTCCTTTGCAGAAAACTCATCCTCGAGTTCTAAAGTATTTAAGAATTAACACATAACGATATGATTTCTCGTAGAACTTGAAAGTGTTGAATTTCAATTTCATGACCAGTATCTTAGGAAGTAAACTCGAAAGAATAAGATAGTTTGTTGAGATAGATACATTCAACAAGTTCTCTACCCCCAAAAAATCAATGTGTTCCACTAGGATGATGTTGTTTTCCTTGTACACAATCTCTTTAGTTTCGAACTTCTTCTTTAGTATCTTTTCTCCTTCAATAATGTCGTCACACATAAATTTAGGGATGCATCTATCTGATTTTTTTCAACAAGTGACTTTCTTTCTTCATGCTTCTCCATCATAGTTTCTTTTGTAACTGGTTCATCCTTTTCATCCAAACTTGATATAGTCACCACATGTAACACCTGGTAATCAACAACAAGATCCGCGACATTCTCTACACTGACAAAGTCTTCTTTTTAGTTTCTTCTGAAAGAGTAAACTTGTGAAGGGAAGACTTCAATTTCTCATCTTTTTGAAAAGATTCAAATTCCAATGCAAGGTTGCATGCATCATTAAACGAGATATATGGACTTGATTTAACCTTTCGATAAAGAGGCAAATTCAATCCACGAATAAATCTTCCGATTTTCATTGTTTCCGTCTCCTCCAAGTCACAAATAAGGCGCAATTTATAAAATTCAGAAGTATACTCAGAAACACACATAGTACCTTGAGAGATGGATGTAATCTTCATTATACATTCTAATTTATAATCTAAAGGAATATATTATGCACGAAGTTTCTTCTTCAAAGATGTCCAAGTCATAATCTTTTCTTTTTCCAGATCTAACTCTTTTTCTGTTTAGATTATCAAACCACAAGTCTGCTTCCTTTGTAAGTTTAAGCGCTGCAATCTTGAATATTCTCATCTCAGTCCAACCTGTATAAGCAAAAATCTTGTCGACTTGTGTAACCCATTAAAAAAAATCATATATGCTCTCCAAACCTGTAAAATAACCAAGCTCTATGCCAGGATCATAGACTTCATCACTATCTTTCACCTTAATTAAAATTTTACCCAATGCATCAAACCTTGATTCCGTTGAATTAGCAAGCTTTTGAGTACGTTTATCAATCTTATCCAATTTTCCAAGTAATTTTCTGAGCAATTCATCCGTAGCCATAAGAAAAATATGAAAAAAAATTGGTTAACAGTACCCCGTGAACAGTGTCAATGAACAGTAATTTGTGATCAGTACCCCCGTGAATAGTACTCGTGAATAGTAAAAAAAATTTGAAACATAGATCTCCCAAAAATTAAGAAATTGGAGAAAAAACCTTGGCTCTTGATACCAAATTGACGTGGATCGCACCACAAAGAAAGAAAAGAAGAAGAAAAGGGATAAGAGAAGAAAAAGATATTTCAAAAGAACACGATCAATCCAGAAACGTGAACTTTGAATCTCAAATTGCTTAGATCAATCCATAAACTAAGTAATTCAAATCTAATCTTCAAAATAATCCAGTAATTAAAGTTTAGAGAAAAGAAAAACTACTCATAGTTTACCTCAAAATACAAGTTTTATATCATCCATTATCTCTCTTAAAAGATTACATGAGAGGGGTATCAATAGGGTTAGACAATAACCCAAACCCAATAGGATTCCAAGAGAAATTCAATATCAGCTTGAATTAGCCAATATCTGAATCCTTCCAGGAAACAAATTTAAAAACCAAACCTGAATTAGAAAAAAGATAAAACCCAAATCCAAATAGGAAAATAAAATCCTAAGTGCTTAAAACAAGAAAAACCCTTTCAAGTGAAAGATAAAAACTTGCAAGAAAAATTCTAATTAATAATTATATAATAATTAGCTCCTTGTCCAAATTAATGCATCGCTCCTTTATTTCTTGTTGTCCAAGTAAGCTTCATAACTCATGTTTGCATCCTCTCCAATTGAAGATCACCACGAGCACACATAACCAAATCCAAATTAATATATTCATTCCTTGATCCTCATCAAGTGTTAGCTTAGGGTATTAAAATATAAATATATTATATTTTTAAACTTAAATATTATTTTAATTAGTTTTACAAGAATATTAATATAAGCACTCATATTGTAAACATACGAATTATATATGTAGTTAAATATATGTAATTAATTTTTTATTAAAATGACTTTTTAACCTTTTATTATAAAAATAATACAAAGCAATAAAATATAAATAACTGGTTTTGGGCAGAGCACGGTAAACTTATTAGGCTCTAGCAGCCCAACATTTTCAAACAGTTCAAATTATTTCAAACACCTCTCACTCTCTCGCTGACTGGACTTTCTCATAATTCACTCAATCAAACTCTCTCTCCCTCTCGCTCACTACTCTCTCTCGTTAACCATCTCTCTCTCTCGCTAAACTCTCTGTAGCATTATCAATCCGCTCAACTTTATCTCTCACTCGCCACCATTATCAATCTCTGGTAAGTAAATAGGGATTTACTTTTTCTAATTAGGGCTTAATTGAATTGGGTATCGATGCTTTGGTGATTCAATTAGAGCTTTTAAACTTCAATTATTCATCTAATTGCTCTCTATCTCTTTGATTTCAGGTGCTCGCTCCTGTTTGGGTTTGTAGTTGAAGGCATATTTTAAAATACTTTTCAATTAGAGCTTTGTTTTATTTTGCTTTTGTGTGCTTGTGTATGTGTGCGCGTGCAATTGTGTGTTTACTCTCTCTCTCTCTCTCTCTCTCTCTCTCTCTCTCTCTCTCTCTCCTCTCTCTCCCTCTCTCTCCCTCTCTCTCTCTCCCTATCTACTCTCTCTCTCTCTCACTCTCTTTCTCTTTGTTTCTCTTTATATCTCTCTCCCTCTCTCTCTGTCTCTCTCTGTCTATCTCTCTCTCTCTACCTCTCTCTCTCACTCTCTTTCTCTTTGTTTCTCTTTATGTCTCTCCCCCCTCTTCCTGTACGCTATTGCTTGTGCGCTTGTCTGTTGTGTATATGTTTGTGGTTACGTGTTTTTTTATTTTTTTGGATTTAATGTTTCTTTATTTTATCAAAATTAATTGTTGTGTATTTATTAATTTTTTTGCAAGACTTTGGATCTTTTAGTAGAGTGAAGTAAGGTGAATTAGGCTGTTAGTTTTCACTTTCTGTAGGTACTACTGCCCCTTCAGTATTTATTGCCTAATTGCTTGTATTTATGATGTGTTTAGTTTGCTTGTATGATGTGCTTCTATGCGTTCACTGAATTGGGTTTGGACCTAATTTTCCTTGTTTATTTGATGAACGACTCAATTGGAACGGGTGTATAAATAGATAAATATATATTGTTAAAAAATGTTGCATAATTTTGTTTTATTTTAAAATGCTAGCTTGATGTGTTAAAAATGAATACGTTATTATCCGTACATAATAGAATATTTATGGTCGGTTGCGTGAAGATGTGTTTCAATACGATCATTTGTTTTATAAAGTTAAAAGCTACATATTTTAACATATCATTTATGTTAAAATGTATACATAAAATTAACTGTGAATCTAGGTTTATTAGGTTAAATGAGTATACACAAAATAAGTGTTGTCCAATATGACATTTTGAGTTGTCGTAATTGTATTGATAGACGATGAGATGCATGAACTTTGGATAAACCTGCAAAATTTAGTGAAGGGTATGTCAAGGGGATAAATGCATTTATAAAGAATGCATTCCCTAAAATATCTATAGGTGATGAAATGAAATACCTTTGCAAAAACTGTAAGAACAGCAAGTGGCATTGTCAAAATATCATCTATGATCATCTCATCTGCAGTGGTCCTGATCCATTGTATGGAAACTGGATCGTAGAAGTTTTAGAGGTTGGAATCCCAAATTTTGAAAGTAACGAGGATATAGACTTAGAATTAGAGAACGATATAGATTTTGGAGATAATCTAGAAGAGATGTTGCACCGTGCAAATGGACCAAACACAGATGCTAAGAAATTTTATAGCCATTTGGAAGAGGGAAAACTTCCTTTATATCCATGCTGTAAAAAGTTTTCTAGGTTAATTTTTATTGTTTGACTTTATTCCTTGAAGTATGTTCATGGAATTATGGAGCCAGGGTTTGGGGAAATACTAGAGCTGATCAAAGAAGCATTTCCATAGGCAAATATTCCTTTATCTTTCAGCGGTGCGAAGAATATAATTAGAGATATAAGTCTCGATTATAAAAAAGATTCACGCTTGTCCAAATAGTTGTATGTTATATTGGGGTGAAACTGAAAAGTAAAAAAAATGTAGAACTTGTGGTCTTTCAAGGTGGGTAGTAGTTAAAAAGACAAACACGAATGACGAAGAAGCAGAGAAGATACCTTGCAAAGCCCCGGCAAATGTGATGCAATATTTCCCACTAAGACCAAGGTTACAGAGATTATTCATGTGCAAAGATTATTCAAAAGTTATGGTATGGCATGCACTAGGACGTAAAAAGGATGGCAAACTTAGGCACCCTGCTGATGCAGAGGCTTGGAAGAAGATGGATGCTCTTTATCCTAATTTTTCCTCAGAAAATAGGAGCATCAGCTAGGTCTAGCAGCTGACGGATTCAATCCTTTTTGTTCGATTAATATTAATTATAGTACTTGGCCAGTAGTTCTTGTAAATTACAACCTTCCTCCTTGGTTGTGTATGAAGCCAGAATACCTTATTCTTTCAACACTTATATCTGGTCTAGAATCACCTAAGAATAACATTGATGTGTATATGCAACCTTTAATCTCCAAGTTGAACGAGTTATGGAATGAAGGTGCATAAATATACGATGCTTCTACTGACCAGACCTTCACCTTACGTGCCAGTCTTTTATGGATAATTAGCGATTTCCTGGGATATGCAATGTTATCTGGATGGAGCACAAAAGGGTATTTAGGATGTCCCATATGCAATTATGAGACCTCTTCATTGTACCTAAAATATAGCAGAAAAGTATGCTACATGAGCCATAGAAAATTTCATGATTAAGGACACAAATGGAGGTTCGATAAAAAAAGTTCAATGGTCAAATTGAATTGGGGGAGCCTCCAGCAATTTTATCTGGAACGGACATCGACGAGTTATTGTTGAATTTACAAAATGAGTTTGGAAAGAAGAAGAAGGATCCGGGATGAAAAAAGGTGAAGAAGGTTGATTCCCCTATCAAGAAAAAGTCAATATTTTTTGACTTGCCGTATTGGAGTCAGAATCTACATCGGCATAACCTCGATGTTATGCATATCGAGAATAACATTTGTAAGAGCATATTGGGCATTATATTGAACATTTATGGAAAATCAAAAGAGCATGTCAATGCTCGTTTAGATTTGCAAGAACTTGGCATCAGGAAAGAGCTTCATCCTGTTGAATCAAGTGATGGGAAATATCTTGAAATCAGAGCAGCCATATTTGACATGACAAACGATGAGAAAGATTATTTTTCTTGGTACTTAAAAATGCCAAGTTTCCCTATGGTAGTGCATCTAATATTACTCGATTTGTGCACACCAAGGAGAGAAAAGTCTCAGGATATAAGAGTCATGATGCATATTTTGTGTTGCACCATTTATTACAGTTTGCTGTTAAAAAATCTCTTAAACCTGTGGTTGCCATCCCTTTAATAAGATTAGGGGCCTTTCTGAGAAGTGTTTGGAGCAAAGTGATCGACTTATCTGACATAAAGAGGCTACACCAAGAAAATATGGAAATTCTTTGCCAATTTAAGACTATATATACACATACTTTCTTTGATATAATGGTCCATCTGTTGGTTCACTTATGTACTGAACTAGCTTATGGTGGACTAGCACACCTTTGTTCCATGTGGGGAATTGAGCGGTATTTATGCAAATTGAAAAATTACGAAGCAGAATTAAACCAGAGGGTTCTATCGCCAAGGGATACCTTGCAGAAGAATTCTTGAAATTTTGTTCAAGATTCTTAGGTGGAAATGTGGGTTCAAATATTACCAAGTCTGGAAAAATGGAAGGTTCTCTAGAAAATTTGGAATACCATATTGGTACACGAAAATATAAAGATGGAAAAGCAATACATTTAAATGTATCTCAGTGGAAGGAAATACATCGTTATGTTTTATTCAACTCTGGAAACAAAGAAGTTGAGGAGTTAATTGCGTAAGTTTTAACTCCTAACTTATTTTAATTATAGAATTACTTGATTTTTTTATAGAAATTTAAACTATGTATTTTTGTAGAAAGCATCAATGGTTGATGATCAATCAAAGTGGAAAAGATAAAGGGCAAGTGAGCATAGGAAAGACTTCTGGAAGTGGATGAAGGAAGAGGTTTCCAGAGAGGGGAATATTTAAAAGCAGTTAGAAGTGCTTGCAATGAGCCCTAATCAATCAACTAAAAGGTATGGTGGATATATAATCAGTGGTTACTGATACCATACAAAGAATAGGAATTCTAGATGCACAACACAAAACAATGGTGTGTTTTTTACGGCTACAATGACCAGTTTTTAAAGCTCGAAAGATCAGAACCCAAAGGTCAGGAAAGTCAATTACTATGGAGCAATTGAAGAGATAGTAGAAGTTGATTATTGGGGGGGGGATTTTCTGTAGTATTGTTTAAATGTTGCTGGTACCAAGAAGAACATAACTTATACAGGCTGACTCGAGTGATTTTCAATCAAAAATTCCAGAAATATGATCCATACGTCAAGGCTTCACAAGTACAAGAGGTTTTCTACATAGAAGATCCAGTGGAAATGATGATATACAATGTCATCAAGAAACTGCCATGGGACTGGTGTGATGTAGAAGATGATCAAGATCAAAATAACGCATTTTTACCTGATGCACACCTTGGTGCAGAAATGGAATCAGATGACGAGGTTGTTTGGTCAATGGATGATGTTCCAAAAAGACAAGTCATTCTCGAGACGGACGTAGTCAAAGCCCCTCCTTAATTTTATAAATCAAGATGTTTTATGCAATAAATTAACTTTGTTGCTTTTAATAAATTGAACTTGCCAATTTAATTAAGGGGCTTCTTGGATCTTGATGTTTATTAATTTATTGTAATCTTTGAACGTAATCCTTATTTTTAATGTTAATGTACTCAAATTAGTTAATTTACTTGCCAGTTCATTTATTTAAAATTGAACTTTGTGCATTATGTTTTGCTTTCCATTTAATTAAATTTTTTTATCTGCTAGTTTTTGATTTTTTTATTTATTGTGTGCACTCTCTTTTCGTAATCTAGTGCCCCTCTTTCCTAATTATTTTACAGGATGGAAAAATTAGTTCATCTCAGATTCCACTATGAGGGTGAATTTCAGAATACACGCTATGTTGGTGGGACAGACATTGTTGTATGGGCTATCGATACTGAAAATTTCTCATATACGGTCCCAATGGAGCATGTAAAAGATGACCGTAATTATTCAAAAATAGGTGGAATTTATGCCGGTCCAGAGGGTGAATGGAAGTTGTTGACTAATGATGTTGAGCTTAATCAATTGGTTGACCAAACAAGAGTGGTGACCATATTGATTTTTATCTCGATAATATCACTGACATGTCTGTAAAGCCAATGCCAAAAATGCAGCCCCATGTGGTCAATGAGGCCAACACCTAATCTATTTGCAGGTACATGACAAATATGAATGTTTGTGAAATTAATTTACCATATCTACACTATTTATTTTACATTAGTTACATTGTCTACACTTTAATTTTAAACTCTTGTGTAACTACCCCTTTTTTTAAGCTAAAAAACTGCCTAAGCGCCAATTCAAAATGGCTCATCAGCTATAACAGCAACAACAACAACAGAAGAACAAAACTATGCAGATATCAGCAGAAGCTACTCGGAAGTCGTCGCGACTGAATAAATTGGAAGAAGGCAATAACAAACCTGTGACTTATAAGCCTTTAGCTGTCAAAAGGAAGTTGGATTTATGCAAACCACATGTACATAAAACAATGGGAGAAAATGAGGTCCAGGTTAGATATGTTCCTTAAGTAAATCTCCAAAACCATATAATTTAGTCCTTCTCTGAATAGATAAATGTGACATGCTTTTTAATTTTTATATGCAGAGTGAGAGGACCATCCTACAACCTCCACCGCCTCTAACAGAGTAAGAAAAACAAAGGACTGTAAGAGTCAAAATGAATAATGAGGTTCTATATGCTCTCAAGTTACCGAACTGTCGGTGGGATTAAAAACTGGAAACAAGAAACATAAGGGAAATGAGAAGTCACAAGATGGAAGTGAGGATTATGATACAGTAAAGGATGCAGGACAAGATATTGTTATTGAGGGTGATGCATCGGGGACTCCACCGAAGATGTGTCATACCCTTCGTTCTTAATATTTTTTTGTTCTTGTATCATAACTCAATAATTGGTACCTAAGACAATGTATCTTGTAGGGTAACAAGAAGACAAATAACAAAAGGATGCTAATGGGATATGGACCAACAACACATTCCCGAGCCATGCCTGCAACTCAGGAAGTAAGCAGAAAAGGTTCAATGGATGAAATATCCCAAGCTCCTATAGCTGGCTTACCACAACCAGATCACAAAGGTTCACTGGCTTCTTTTTGGGCTATGTGGCAGCGCAAAAAAAGAAGAGACTGAAAAGGAAAAGGCTGAAAAGGACAAGGCCGAAAAGGGACAAGGCCGAAAAGGAAAAAGGTGAAATAGTCGAGAAGAAAAATGTAGATGCAAGTGCAAGTAAGAAGGTCATTGAGGAAAATATCTTGCCTGATATTGATTTTGAGGAAGGAGATGAGGAAGACCGTGAGGAAGGCGAGGAGGAAGGTTAGCGTAATATCTTTCTCTTCATTTTAAATTTTGAATTTTGGTCATTCCTCCTTATTATTCTGCAAAAATTATAAAAATACAGTTTTAGTTCCTCAAAGGATGAGAGGAAAAATGAGGATGGACAAAGTTCATACGAGAATCTTGGACCATAGAATTCTCATCGGTATGAATGATGAATGCCAGCCTGTTACAGAAAATGACTCGGTATTATCAGATAAGTAACTTCCTTGGAACGTTTGCTAAGCGATGTTTTTGCTAACTTATGTTACTTGGCGCCATATCCTGAAAAAGCTGAGGCGGACTTTATGTAATTATGTCAAGGTATTTATGACCATATATCGATATTTCTCATTACTTTTTATTTATGTTTGCAGAACTTTGAATTAATAGAAACTTTACTATGTTATTAGAGGATAATTAGAAAAATAAAATTAGTTTTATTAAGATTGTTTTTTTAATTTATTCTTACTGATAATTAGGTAGTTCTGAAAAACTGATTAGGCAAGACTGTTTTATTAATTTATTCTTATTGATGTTTACAAGGCCCGATATATAATTCCTAATGAGTTGGAATATTGGGTGATCAAGATAATTCATTCTTCTTGGAAGACTTATAAGAGTTGAATTAAGGCGGATCATTTTACAGCCTATGAAAATGATGAATTGAGGTTGGCAAACAGACCAGATGACATTCCACTGGAGACTTTTAAAATACTCTTGGAATATCGAAATGATGAGAGTGTTCAGGTATTCTTGTGATTATTTTATCATTTAGGCTATCTCGAAAACACATTAATAAAATTTTCAATAATTATTCTAGAAAAGAGCAAGGAAAAACACAGATTGTCGTAAGGCGTATATTGAGACTCATAGTCCTGGTCCAAAAAGTTTTGCATAACATCGGAATAAAATGGTATGTTAGTAATTTATATAATTTTTTGGTTTACTTTGTCTTGTTCGATTTCATGATATATGTGTCTAAATTAGTACTACAATGTTGCTCATGCTGTCTTTGATCAATTTTTTGCTAGAAAAATGTGGTAGCTGAGGGTGAACCTTGTGATGCAGAGGTTTTTATCGAAACTCGGGATCGAGTTCCAGGACGCGAGTACAAAACCAATCCTGGAATAATCAAGAAAAAAATTGTACATATTTAATTGTAGTTGATTAGTTGTTTAACTATATGGGTTATGGTTCTGGTTGTTACAATGAATTTTAAGTAATTTTTTCAATTTGTAATGACAAAGGAAAGTCAAATTTCTATTTTAAAACTTAAAATATATATGTTTATGGTGGTTAGTTTTGTAGGTTATGTGTTATAAAGTGGTATTTTTAGTTTGAACAATTTACGGACACGGGACATGTTTTGCGTGTGTGTTTTTAATGTAAACACAATTTATCAGTGTAGTAATCTGGGAGAGTTATCAGAATCACTAGGTTCTTGTGTTTGTGTATCGACCTTAAGTCACAATGCCCTAGAGTTTTTTTGAGCTTTTCATCTTTGATTCAGGTCAAATTTTTGAAGTGCATATT
Organism: Apium graveolens; assembly: GCF_009905375.1. Lineage (NCBI taxonomy): Eukaryota > Viridiplantae > Streptophyta > Magnoliopsida > Apiales > Apiaceae > Apium > Apium graveolens. Next base: position 37,686,267 of record NC_133647.1, read on the forward strand.
CTTATTGAAAGTTTATTTAGTTAAAATGTGATATACAAGTTTATGGTATTGTCAAAATATTTATGTTTCTCTTTCCCGTCTACGTATTGCAAATCAATTTCCTAGTTGTTTAGGCAGTTTTGCCTCCAATGTCTTTGGTTATAATATGAAACAAGAATATTGCTTCTTTCAACACGCGGACACACTCAACATGGTATTTTCTGATGACCAGTTCTCTTTTTTTTACAGGAAACAATTACCAAAAAACTCAGCACTAGAGATGTTGCTTCTAGTGAACTTGGTGCAAGACACGTTCTAAATTGGCTCAAAGGAAGATGCGTTATGTCAAAGATGCAAAAAATAAGACGCCAACAGGAACATATGTCATAGAGCTAACCACAAAGGTAAAGGAAGGCCTTGCTGCTAAATTGGAGGAGAAAATTAAGAAAGTCGAGTCCGAATTCCACGAGAAAGTAAAGAAATTCGAAGAAGGAGTTGAGCAAAAGGTGTAGTAGAATTTGGCAGTTGTTCTTAAAAGACTTGTTGAAGCCAACCCTGACATCAAAATTGATATCCAAAACTTGTGTGTGATTGCTGCAAGTGACAATGATGATGGTACACGTATAAATGGATGCATTAGCTTCTAGTACTGGCACCTTCTAAGTTTATAAGTGTATAACACTGTCTATTAAGTCGTGCACTAGTTTAACTTAAGAATATTTTCATTATCGTTCTTCTAGACATGTTATTAATGGGCTGTGTAAGTATTTGAATTTAGTTCTTTTGCGGTTGCATCGGTTTGGATGGTTAGATGATGGGATGAATGGATGAACCATGGTATTGTTGTGTTGATGATTTGGTATTTTTGGAATGCATATATCCAAACAGTACATTTTTAATTTTTACTGGAAAAAGTGTTATATTAGCTTCATAAATTGTTACAGTAGGTTATGTAAATGTTACATTAGATTACATACACATGTTACATTTGATACTAAAAGTGTTAGCCTAGGTACAAAAGTGATACCAATAGTAGGGCCCACATGCCACGTCAGTATCATGGGTCCCACATACTATGTTAGCATTCTGGGGCCCATATGCCACATCACATGCCACGTTAACTTTCCACGTCATCACCGTGACACGTCAGTATGCCATTTCAGCAAAATATGAGACCCACATTGGGTCCTACTTTTTAAAAAAATCTGACGCTCTAAGGTAACATGTATTTACATTACAAAAGGATTGATTTATGTTACCTAAGGTGCCCTAGGATAACATAGGTGTTTATGTTACAGTGGGAGGTTAATATGTTACCTTAGGTACCCTAAGGTATAATCAAAAATTGTAACACACAGTTTATGTTACCTCAGGGCATGGGTAACATTTTAGGGGCCCTATACATAAGTCTGGTACATCAAGGGTTGAAAGCCTAGCCTATTGGTAGCTCCTACTTCGGCCATAGCGGCATCAACGCCTATAGGGAGCTGCGGAACATTTCTGTTGGCGAATTGGGAACTTGGTCATGTTCATCTTGCCTAGCTGTTGTTGTGTGATGAAGAAATGAAGCAAGAGTGAGCATTATATCTCGCAAGATAATATATAGTTTAATCAATAATGCAAGTATCTGAATCGATAACTTACTGAAAATCTTTATCAAGAGAAAGATAATTACTTACTGGATATAAGCTTAAAAGGATGAAGTTACAAAATACTCCAATATACTTATACCCTTTATAAAAACTACATGAACTACCACTGTTCAAAGTATAATAAGTTTTCAAAAGTTCATCACATAGATGAAGCTACAAGATAAAACTTGTATAAAATCAATCTTTGAAATATCATTCAAAAGAAATGAAGTTACGAGATACTTCATTAGGCCAGATATATATATATACACGCATATATATATATATCATACACTCCTTGAAAAGCTCTGTTATGAAAAGTGTAAAGAGAGTTGTAATACCCAATGATTTTGGAAGAAGGAAAACTTTGATATAAACCCGATACCTAGATGATAATGCAAATATATCAATCAAATCACCTTTTATACTAATAGATGGCTGAATTCCCCACAGTCATCACCCTGGCCACATTAGGACCTTATGCTGGACTGCCACTCAGCCATTTACGCTTTGATGGACTCCCATTGAGCCCATATCACCTATACCGGCGCATTTTCATCGGGCTTACGTCTCGAACGTTGTGCAAGTAGTCGAAGACTCTATTATCATTTCGCAACTACGTTGCGACAAAAATACACCACGAAGCCATAATTTTTAGATTTTGAGCGAGTATTTAAATCCCTCCACAAAAGGAAAGGTTTAAATTAAAAATGAGTTTTGGGATCTACTACAACTTTTAAAACCATTCTGAATATTTGAAAACATTTTTTGGAAACGTTTGCAGTAAAAATGATTTAATAAAATAAATAAGTTCCGATAAATTAGAAAATATATGAATATTATTTTTTAAATAATATTCCCAAAAATATTTTTTATGAAATAAATGAAGTAGAAGTTTTGAAAATAATACTTGAAACGAATAATAAATAACAAAAGATATACTTATACAAAAGTAAGATCTTTATTTGAATAATCGAAAATAAAGTTGATTATTATTCAAAATTATCAAATATACCTTATTCGACTAATATTTATAGAAAACTATATCGAATATACTAGGTAACCTAGCCTCCCGGTTTTAGGAAAAATGTTCAACTTTGGGTCCCTTATACTAAGGGTATTCGCAAATAATGCCTATCTCTAGCATAGGTATTATACAATTTATAATCAATTGAATCGACAGTGAGATATCAAGATTACTAAAGAAGGCATGCATATATATATATATCATATCAACATGCTTCAATATATTGCAAGATTTAATAATAATCACCATGCACTTATCTCAAGATAATGCATATGCATATAATCATCACAACAACAGTATACAGGTAGAAAACTTGCTTGAGCGATCTGGCGTGGAAATAAATCTGGGATGAGTTCAATAACCTATAAATAACATATGAGCCAGAATTAATCCACGATCACTTAAGAAACTAGACTTTATCCATTTATACCCTAACGCTCGCTATTATGCGTAAGGATTCACATTAGTCGCTCGAGTACCCTCGACTCCACCTCTTTCATTAAAATAACAATTAAATATTTTAAGGAGACTCTTTTGTGAGTACTTTACCAACTACCTAATCCACCTTACATAATTTTTTTGTGATCCAATTAGTCTTTTAAGGGCCTTAAACAAGGTTTAAAAGTTATGCGAGGGGTAAGGGTTCGTTCGCGAAATGCCGTTACTTAAAACGCCGTTTCTATTAAACCGTAAGTCAGATCTAGGTGAACTACATATCAAAATAAAGCTTAAGACATGTATAGGTAAACAAGGAAATGGTAAGGTTTTGTGGTTGGGGTTTCAAGTCCGAATGTTACTCACAAAATAGGGGATTGAAAAATCGGACATTATAACCTTGTGTTTACTATGATTTCAAGATTTTCAATCTTTGATATCCATTCAAATAACAACCCAAACATTATCAACTCTAGTTTGTCTTCACAAATATCCCAAGAACATCATTTAATACTCAATTTGAAAAGAATATGTCCTAAGTCCAATCATGTATTAGGATTTAGGAATAACTTTTATCTGTTTTGATTTCATTGATATTAATAAAAGACTTGTTTTGTTTTTATTACGGGCTCTATCTATTTAAGTGTTTGAATAAGATATACCATAGTTTAGAGTAAAGCTTTTTATGGATTATTATGAGATCATAATAGTGAGACCTAAAAGATGATAACTCTAAATTTAAATAGTTCCTGATCATAGGATTACTAACTGGTAGTTAATAATCCGAAAAGATCGGTACATACTATGCATGCTTCATTATGAAGGATGTATGTTCTCATAGACATTTGTGTGGTGACACTATAGCTAGTATGTAGGTGCTTATTATAGAATAAGTTCACTGAACATGACTCGCACAGCTGAACAACTGATGGAGTTCACTCACGTGTCAACAGTTGTTCACATAGTGATAGTTGTACAAGTATCCTTAGACTTGAGGTCATCATAGTCATCTTGTGTACACTGAACTATGCTTTGGTTTAGTTCTTAGTCTCCAGGGACAATTATTAGGGCTCTACTGGGTATAGGAATTTGTACACGAAGATAGTGTATGATCAATAAAGGATGTACCCCTTCCAGTGAAGGAAGCGAATGTTCAAGGCTGATCCACTTATGCTAGTTCAGGAATCTCTGGCCAGAGCGAATGAAATTAGAAAGGAGTTTCTAATTTGCATAGAACTAAGCATAGTAAATGGTAAGCAAGTGATTAAATTAGATAGGCTTGACACAAGATCCATGCCTTGTATTTAATCAGGACATTATAGGGTAGAAGGAATTTATTGTATGGTAACTATTCACTGAATAGGTTCTTGGTATTCTAAGCAGTGAATTCATATTATCCGGATAGTCGCGATATGCTGAGAAGTATCCCTCACGATGTAGAATAAATGTGATTAATTAATTAATCATATTTAATAAATTAGAGAATTTATATAAATAATGATAAAATAGTTTTATTATTATTTATTTCTACTACCGGCTTAATATTGAACCTACAGGGTCACACCATAAAAGGAGAATGATTTAATGGTGGAGGAATTAATTAATAATGGCTAATAATTATTTATTTGTGAAATAAATAATTAATTGGCAAATTTAATAATTGATTAAATGAGATTTAATTGATTAAAAATTAATTAAGAAAAGTTCTTAATATTATTAATTAAGGATTTAATTTTTTGGAAATTAAATCAAGAGAGAGAATTATTTCTAAAGTGTTTAGAAAAAGGATTAATAATTAAAAGGTGTTTTAATTATTAATGAGAATAATAAATGGGTTAATAATAATAATATTTTATGGAAAATTTCAGTTGAAAATTTTGCCTATAAATATACTATTATAAACCCTATTTTTATTCTAACCCTAAAATTTTAGAAAAACCTAATTCTCTCCACCTCCTCCTCCTCCTTAACGTCATTTTCTTGGTGGATACCGGTGGAGTGCTTCACGTTTGAGGAGCAGCTGCTAAGGATCTCCGATCGTTGCTTTTGGATCGCTATTAAAGGTTAGTAATTGATTCATATGTTTTAATCACGATTTATATGCTTTTATTTGGATTTCATATGTGTAAAAGTGTTTTAAAATCCAACAATGGTATCAGAGCTTAGGTTGTATGCATATAGATCTGTGGTAAAAATTTCAGAATTTTATGTGCTTGTAGGAATTAATTATGATTTTTACTAGTTATATCATGGATTAATTTTGTCTGATGAGAAATCGTTTCTCAGAATAATTTTGAATGTTGATCTGGGTTCTACAAGTGTTGTAGATCGTCTGGGTATTTTTTTTCATAATTTTATGATGTATAGATTTTTTATTATGAAATTTTGAAGTTCTTGCAATTAAATTCGTAATTAAATAAGTATGTATATATATATGTATATAAAGTTGTATATATATAAATACATCTGTGGCTGCTATACATCTGCATGCTGTGTTGTGTTGTTTGCACGGAGAAAGAGAAGTCAGGACGGCGGCACGCTAATCGAGAAAAGGCGGCGACTCACAACAAAGGGAAGGACCGCGCGACTGGCGCGCGTGCGTGGGGCACACGCGCTCGTGTGTCACGCGCGGCGCGTGTCAGCCACGCGCTGGTCAAAGGTCAGACGGATGCTGATGTCATGCTGACATCATCAGATGACGTCATGCTGACATCAACACAGGGGTTCGGGCGCGTGACGCGCGTGTGCGCGTGGGGGCGCGTGGGGAACAGTCACACACGCGCCTGACAGCGCGTGTGCACGTGGCCGCGCGTGGGGAAACTTCTTTCGGCGCGTGAGGGCGCGTGCGAGCTCAGAATTGGGCGATTTTGGTGCCGTTGGATTCGTCTTTTCGAGACGCTTCTAATGGTATATTATATGATATTTTATGAAATTGTTTCGAACTATTTATAGCTAACAGAAGTGTTTTTAAGCCATTTTTGACTGTTTTAATTGCTTTTAAATGCTTCATGTGATACATAGAGATGTATAATGCTTAGACTAATGTGCTAGATGATATAACATACCTACCTTGATGTTTATTCATGTTGATATATGTGATATATGCTTAATTTATCATGCGATGATAGATTTAGGTGAACTTAAATGAACATAAGGCGTTTGTTAGACAACCTAGTATAGTGAAATTATTTCATAACCTTAATAACAATATTATGAATACAATCATGAGATTCTTGTGTTTATGAAACACGTAATTGAATATGAATTTTCAATATGAGAGAAAGGATGATTCTGTCAACAACAGATTTCTATCTGTAAGAAATGGTTATTAAGTGACGCCTCTTGACAATGCTCCACCCGATCTGGAAATCATCTGATTACTGATTATTGATTTGAAATATTTAATTTAAAAGGAAGAATCTCTTTATAATATGATTATGATTGTAACGTAATATAATCCCTCTAAAATTAAATAATATCAAGTAGTAATTGGCCAATGATACAACGAGCTTGTGTCGGTCATAGCCTTCCAACATGATAGAAAAGTAGTTCTTATTTTTGAATCATTGTCGGTTCGTGCTACAGCCGAGGGCTTTGATTTCAAAATAAGAAATACTTGTCTATTACATAGAGATGTATACATTGAATAAGAATCTAAAGGTCGGTACGTGCCACAGCCGTGGGCCTTTGGGGACTGTAACAACTGTACGGAATGTTGGGTTAGACTTGACTTAGAATATTGAGTTTGTCATGCCACAACCGTGACTCAATTATTCAAGAGGCTAAAGTTTGATTAGGGAATAACATAAGATGTAATTGATAAGAGTTTTCTGCCTATTGAACATTACATGGCGGTTCGTGCCACAGCCGGGGTTGTGTAATGCAATGTAGGATCCCTATTCCCACTAGCATTATGAATGCTTAATTTTTCACGTAGGGGGTTGAATAAATTAGATAAACTAGTGGGAGCCACTTATGAATAGAGACCCGATTCATATAGTGTTTTAAAATGAAATCGAATATTTGCTAAGTGTTGTTATGTGTTTATCATTTACAGATTTACTTTGTACGTTATGTCTTCTGCACTATCACTCAGGAGCATACTAGATGCTCACAAGTTGACTGGTCCTAATTATGCTGACTGGCTTCGAAACTTGAGAATTGTTCTCAGGATTGAGAAGCTGGAATACGTGATTGACTCACCTAAGCCTATTGAACCTGCTAGTGATGCACATAATGATGAACATGTTGTGTATCGTAAGTGGGTAGATGATGCAAATGTTGCTCAATGCATCATGCTAGCTTCCATGAACATTGAGCTACAGAAGCAACATGAGCATATGGATGCTCACACTATCCTCATGCATCTACAAGAGTTGTATGATGTGGCAGGGAGGACAGCTCGATATGAGATATCGAAGGAGCTGTTCGGTTGTAGGATATCTGAGGGATCATCTGTGAATGACCATGTACTTAAGATGATCAATTTGATTGAACGTCTTGGACAACTTGGTTTTGCCATGGATGGGGAGCTGAGCCAAGACTTGGTCTTGCAATCGCTTCCGAGTTCGTTCTCGCAGTTTGTTGTGAACTTTCACATGAATAAGTTGGATATCAGCCTGCCTGAACTCCACAACATGTTGAAGACTGCGGAATCAAATTTCCCCCTAAGAAGAGTTCTGTTCTTCTAATTGGTGAAGGTTCCAATCCTAAGAAAAGGAAGAGGAACTCTTCCAAGAAGAAGAAAGTAGGTGAAGAAATGCCGGTTCCACCAAAAGCTGAAGACCCCAAGAGCAAAGTTGTTTGCTTTCACTGTAATAAGGTGGGGCACTGGAAGAGGAACTGCAAGGTTTACCTTGCAGAATTGAAGAAGAAGAAGGGTAGTGAGACTACCGCTTCTGATTCAGGTATGTTCATGATAGAAGTGAATATGTCATTAAATCAAATTTCTACTTGGGTATTAGATACCGCCTGTGGTTCTCATATCTGCAATTTGTTGCAGGGACTAAGGAGAAGTAGGACTCTTGAGGAAGAGAAGGTGATTCTACTGATGGGAAATGGAGCAAGAGTTGCTGCTGAAGATGTAGAATCATTTCATTTACATATGCCTATGGGCAAGACTATTGTTTTTAAATAATTGTTATTTTGTTCCCTCGATTGTGAGGAATATTATTTCTATTTACATGTTAGACTTGGCTGGATTTTCATTTATTATTGAGAATAATGAATGTTCTATTCTTAGAGATAATATTCTTTATGGACGTGGTGCATTAAATAATGGTCTGTATATATGTGACATAATTTACTTCAGATTGAACAAACTAATAAAAGAAAAGGGATGATGAAAATCTCACTTTATAGTGGCAGTGCGGTCTCCATTTAGTAGACATGGAGAGAGGACTGCAAATTTGCTAGGAATGGTACACACAGATGTATGTGGACCAATGTCTAAGCAAGCCATGGGTGGATTTTCATACTTCATTACTTTCATAGATGATAGATCTAGATTTGGATATGTGTTTGATGAAACACAAGTCTGAAGCCTTTGAAAAGTTCAAAGAGTATAAGTATGAAGTGGAGAAACAACCAAATATAGTATTATAACTCTTCGATCAGATCGAGGTGGTAAATACTTTAATGGAGTGTTTCTAGATTATCTCAAAGTAGATGGTATAGTCTCCCAGTGGACTCCTCCAGATTGGTATCTGAAAGGAGAAATCGAACTTTGTTAGACATAGTTCGGTCCATGATGAGCTATGCGAATCTTCCAGTATTCTTATGGGGTTATGCATTGGAAACCTCAGCATATTTACTGAATAAGGTGCCTTCCAAATCTGTTCCTCAAACTCCGTATGAGATATGGAAAGAAAGGAAACCGAGTCTTAAACACGTTAAGATTTGGGGATGTCCAGCTTATGTCAAATAAGTTGACCCAGATAAGCTGGAATATCGATCCCTAAAATGTAATTTTGTGGGATATCCTAAAGAGACTTTAGGGTATTACTTTTACACCGATCATCGGGTGTTTGTCTCCAGACATGCTACCTTTTTGGAAAAGGAGTTTATCCTTGAAGGAAACAGTGGGAGCAAAATTGTAGTTGATGAAGTTCAAGAAGCACAAACTACTACGGATCAAATGGAAACACCTGTTCTGACTGAACAACCTTTTGTGGAACAGCCCATTCGTAGGTCAGGGAGAGTGTCTCGCCAACCTGAGAGGTAATATGGCCTTGTCATTGAGAATGACAATGAGTTGTCGATCATTGATGATGACGACCCTGTGACTTATAATGAGGCTATGAGTAGTGTTGACTCAGAGAAATGGCATAGTTCCATGAAATCCGAAATGGAATCTATGTATACCAACCAAGTATGGACTCTGGTTGAAGTGCCTGAAGGTGTTAAGCCTATTGGATGCAAGTGGGTATATAAGAGAAAGATTGGAGCAGATGGCCAGGTGGAGACCTATAAGGCTAGGATTTAAACAAAGACAAGGGATTGACTTTGATGAATCCTATTCGCCTGTAGCCCTGTTAAAATCAATCCGGATTTTGCTTGCGAATGTTGCTTACTACGACTATGAGATCTGGCAAATAGCCAGATGGTTTTCTTTCCAAGAGAAATGAAAACCTAGTGTGTAAGCTGCTGCGAACCATATGTGGTTTAAAGCAAGCTTCTCGTAGATGGAACATCCGTTTTGATGAGACAATCGAAGAGTTTGATTTTATGAAAAACGTAGATGAACCGTGTGTCTACAAAAGGGTTAGTGGGAGCACGATAACATTTCTTGTGTTGTATTGAAATAGAGTTGACACACATAACAACATAGCAGACCCACTCACAAAGCTACTTTATGAAAGTCACTTTGATCGTCATAAAGACTAGATGGGTATTAGATACCAGAGTGATTGGCTTTAGTACAAGTGGGAGATTGAAAGGAATATGTCCTAAGTCCAATCATGTATTAGGATTTAGGAATAACTTTTATTTGTTTTGATTTCATTGATATTAATAAAAGACTTATTTTGTTTTTATTACGGGCTCTATCTATTTAAGTGTTTGAATAAGATATACCATAGTTTAGAGTAAAGCTTTTTATGGATTATGATGAGATCATAATAGTGAGACCTAAAAGATGATAACTCTAATCTTAAATAGTTCCTGATTATAGGATTACTAACTAGTAGTTAATAATCCGCAAAGATCGGTACATACTATGCTTGCTTCATTATGAAGGATGTCTATTCTCATAGACATTTGTGTGGTGACACTGTAGCTAGTATGTATGTGCTTATTATAGAATAAGTTCACTGAACATGACTCGCACAGCTGAATAACTGATGGAGTTCACTCACGTGTCAGCAGTTGTTCACATAGTGATAGTTGTACACGTATCCTTAGACTTGAGGTAATCATAGTCATCTTGTATACACTGAACTATGCTTTGGTTTAGTTCTTAGTCTCCAGGGACAATTATTAGGGCTCTACTGGGTATAGGAATTTGTACACGAAGATAGTGTATGATCAATAAAGGATGTACCCCTTCCAGTGAAGGAAGCGAATGTTCAAGGCTGATCCACTTATGCTAGTTCAGGAATCTCTGGCCAGAGTGAATGAAATTAGAAAGGAGTTTCTAATTTGCATAGAACTAAGCATAGTAAATGGTAAGCAAGTGATTAAATTAGATAGGCTTGACACAAGATCCATGCCTTGTATTTAATCAGGACATTGTAGGGTAGAAGGAGTTTATTGTACGGTAACTATTCACTGAATAGGTTCTTGGTATTCTAAGAAGTGAATTCATATTATCCGGATAGTCGCGATATGCTGAGAAGTATCCCTCACGATGTAGAATAAATGTGATTAATTAATTAATCATATTTAATAAATTAGAGAATTTATATAAATAATGATAAAATAGTTTTATTATTATTTATTTCTATTGCCGGCTTAATATTGAACCTACAGGGTCACACCATAAAAGGAGAATGATTTAATGGTGGAGGAATTAATTAATAATGGCTAATAATTATTTATTTATGAAATAAATAATTAATTGGAAAATTTAATAATTGATTAAATGAGATTTAATTGATTATAAATTAATTAAGAAAAGTTCTTAATATTATTAATTAAGGATTTAATTTTTTGGAAATTAAATCAAGAGAGAGAATTATTTCTAAAGTATTTATAAAAAAAGATTAATAATTAAAAGATGTTTTAATTATTAATGAGAATAATAAATGGGTTAATAATAATAATATTTTATGGGAAAATTTCAGCTGGAAATTTTGCCTATAAATATACTATTACAAACCCTATTTTTATTCTAACCCTAAAATTTTATAAAAACCTAATTCTCTCCACCTCCTCCTCCTCCTTAACGTCGTTTTCTTGGTGGATACCGGTGGAGTGCTTCACGTTTGAGGAACAGCTGCTAAGGATCTCCGATCGTTGCTTTTGTATCGCTATTAAAGGTTAGTAATCAATTCATATGTTTTAATCACGATTTATATGCTTTTATTTGGATTTTATATGTGTAAAAGTGTTTTACCATGGCTCCGCTGCGATTAAAATCCAACACAATTTTCATCAACGCAAGGTTCCCACCATTAAAACATGCTTAAGCATGGTTCGAGGTAATAGATCTAAGCATACATGTACTAAAACATAACTATCATCAAACCCTATAGTAACATCAAGCTAAACTAAGAGGCATACCTTCCTTGGATCCTTGAACACACTAACAAGAGATTTTAATCCTTAAGAGAGACTTGATCTATGTTTATAATGTTCAAACTTGCAAAGGAGTTCAAAAAAGAGTTAGAACTTTCGGAGTTACTATTAGTCCGCTTAAAAGAACTGGAAATATGAGGGCCTTACCGTACTTATCTGGACGAGACTTGTGAACAAGAGTTGTAGGCCCTCTGAATACCTTTCCAACAAGCTATATAACACAATATGTGAGTGAGAATCATAGGAGATAGAGCATTTTGAAGTTGTTATCCCTGATTAGTCCGAGAGCAAAGTGGTGAAGGCGAAATGAAATGTTTTTTATTTATGTTTTGTGAAATGTGTGGTGAATTCGCCTTGGTTAAGCTTAACCTTGGCTTAATCAAGGTTAATTTACTTGTCCACAAATCACCAAACAAAAAATATCTACTTAACCTAGGTTAATTGGTTAGTTAAAATACTTGGTCCAAAATTATTCTTATATAAATATCTTTTCCAATTGCTTACATCATCCTGCTTCATTCCCTTGCCACTTGTCATTATCTTGTGGTTTTCTGATGTCACCTTGTTTCTAATTCCTTGCTTCTTGTACAAGCTTGATTCTAGGTCGCTTATTCGTTTTACGGTTTGCTTAACCCTTGTTCTTGTTGATCGTTTGAGGGATCATATTCGGGACCTTATTACTTAGGCTTCCCTGAACCTCTCTTAATATCTTATATTACTTTATTGATCCTCTATTATAATCCTTGAATTGTATTCCTTTTTAATCATGTTACCTGATACTCAGTTCCTTCGGTATCTGATAGATTTTCTGGAAAAAATCACAGTGTCCGAATTTGAATTCTAACGACCTTTACATACACTAATTTACTTTATGGAATACTAATATGACCTCATATTTTCCATAACAGTACTCCAATTTAGTGTGGCTTGATAAGTTTACTCAATTAGCAAAAGTTACTATTCATCAGGCTTTAAAAAATCTCCAAACATTAGGGTTATTATAGTCTCCCCTCCTTAAAAGGATTCCGTCCCGGAATCAGATAGGAACCAGTTAGGGATAATTTTCTAGCATTGCGTTTCCTAACCATCAAGCCGATTTTCCCACATTTTGGTTCTTCCATAAAACTCTGACTAATTTGATAACCCTGTTTCTAAGCACTTGTTCCTTTTGATCCATAACACTACTGTTTGCTCCATATAGGTTAAGTCTAGTTGTACGATTTCGTGCTTGTATTCAATTATATGTCTAGCTTCCAGATTGTACTTCCTTAGCATTGACACATGGAACTCATTGTGAATTTGCTATAGGTTCAGGGGTAGGGCTAGTTCATAAGCTAACTTCCAAAAATGTATTAAGATTTTAAGGGTCCAATGAATCATGGACTTAGCTTCCCTTTCTTTCCGAACCTCATCAATCCTCTTTGCAAGGGAATAACTTTAACAATACTAGGTTCCTTACTTCATACTCTTTGTCCCTCCGGGTCAAATCGGGGTGCTTCTTTTGTCAATCTTGGGCAGCTACACGCCATCCTCATATTAGATCTACTATGTCCTTGGTTTTTTTGGACCTGTTCGGACTCGAGCATCTTGCGCTCTCCAACTTCATCCCAATATAAGGGACATCAGCATCTTTTCCATACATGGCCTCGTAAGGCGACATTCCAACACTGTCATATCATCTATCTTCATAAGAAAACTCAATTCGTGCTAAGTGAGCATTTCAAATTTCTTTTAAGTCTATCTCACAGACTCTCATTATATCTTCTAGCTCTATAGCTTTCACTTCTCAATACTCATTCTTTTCAAGTTCATAAGCGTTACTATCTTTCGTTCATAATACTATTCGGTCTATACTTTTACTCGTTGGGGTTTTATACCCTTTTAATAATTATGAACCTTAGTATCACGAACACGTTTCGATTCCGGAGACAAACACATTTATACTACTCATTTCATAGCCACTTCTATCTTTGAAAGCTTGATCAATCATGTGACGGCCTCAACCCCGGGGTCAGGAGTTGACGTCACCAAACACAATTATCAGAAATATAAACAACAAGATTATTATTAAAATATAAACTAACTCGACCCTGAACCAAGATCCGATCCATGTTCAAGTATGATTCAGGTTCACCATAATACAAACCATTTATTCAATATCTAACACACTCTAACTTTATTCAGCAACTTGTCAGACCGCACGTGGCCTGACATACTACCTCTGAGGAGCCGGGTCCTAAAGGGGCGGGAACACGGGTCTGTCTGATTGGTCTTCTAGGCATCTGCGATATATACATAACAGGTTACAAGGGTGAGTATAATCGCTCGGCAGTACCAATATATGCATAACAAAATAAAAATAGTAACGTAAACGATGATAGGAACAGAGATATAATCATGTCAACAATATTATATAATGAAAAACTGAGATAACTGGATATCACTGACTAGTATGCTTTATCAAAACAACGTAGTAGTGTGTTGTCTAAGTACCAGAGTCCAATTTTAGCATGCTATTCACATATATAAAACCGCTGTATCAACTATTTATACCCTTACGGGAATCACAAATCCAAATCAGATACGTAACGGATATGTGAAGACAGCTGATCAGGCTATCAACACCAGACGGCTCTAACTGCCATCCCATTTACCTGTTCCGGAACTCAGAGACTAGCTAGGTCTCTAACATGCTGGACTAATCGGTTATAGGGTGCGCGCAACCGAATTAGCCTCTTACGCCACCTCAATAGGCCTACTATGGCCCCTATGTATCCCATATCTGATCATTTTATCCAGTTTTCAAAACACTTGTACCTATCTCATTTTCAAAAATCATTCATTTTACCAGCACACGTATAAAATCCAGTTCACAAATCATTTCATTCGAGATAGGTACCTTTCGAATTTACTTTTCCCCAAAACAAGTTGAAAACAGTGATTTATAACTATAGGGGATACGTAACTTAAAACGTTTATGTTCCATTACGAGAATAAAACTTTTAGCTATTCATACGTACTGAACCATAAAAGAATGGACAGGGGTACTTGCCTTGCAATGCTTTCGAGACTCTAAGTAGCTTTTACGCAAACTTCGGTACAGGTGAAACTCAACTGGGATCTACAAATATAGAATATCCTAATCAGTCATATTATTTTTTTTGCTAAATTAAGTATATATCAACAAAGGACCAGGGAAGAACAGGGATCTACCCTATGCTCTATGACAGGCCATAGAGAGGGAGTTATCTATAGCCTATCTAAAGCGAAAGATTGGAGAAAGAAAGCCAAAAAGCAAACAACAAAAAACAAGCTACAAGCTATATAGCAATACAAGAGATACAGGAATGTAAATCAGGCCTGACATGCTTGATATCCTCAAACCCTAATAACCCAATCCGATAACCCAACTCGTATAGTTATTATACACATAATCACATAATCACGTAGACCGTATATAAATAGGGATAAAATGTTTAAATATAATAAAGTACATTTTCTCGTAATTAAAATAAAGTTTTAGAAAATTTTGGCAGCAACTCCTTTGTTTATAAGACTACCCGTCGATCGCAATCGACTTCCAAATTTCACAACAATTCACAATCTCAATTCGCAACACCATTTCACAATTCCAAAATTATTTACATACGAAACTGGTTATTCGAATTGTTTTATTTATTTATAAATTTAGGACTCAGAATAAATTCATCTTTGTCCACCATTCGCTCGTATGGAAAAATTCGTCGGTACCCGATAAGTTTCGGGTTTCCATACGAATCTCACCGATTAATTATTAAAATTCTCCGCATAAACTTTTATTTCACGTAATTTTAATCAATTTATTCCCTACAGAAAAAAGGAAATAGAATTAAAGTTAACAATCAAGTCCAACTGCTCAACTCGGCCCAACAGGGAAGGCCCAACAATAAGGCCCAACTGTCATGCCCAAAGAACCAGCCCAATAACAACATCACAGAAGACAGGGGAGAAAACGAGTTCGCGAGAAAACAAACTCCAAAACTTACCGAAATAACTTTAAAATTTTATAGATATCCCGAACTTAATAAAAATATAAATTTCATAATTTTAAAATAATTTTTAAAACACAACTTATACCCATTTTTAACAGTTAAGCGAATCGACAAGCGGGTAAAATAAATCCCAAAATTTCTAAAATAATTTTAAAATTCCCAGAATATTATAAATTTCATAAAATATGAATTTCATGATTTTTGAAGAATTCTTGAATTAAATATGGATTTTACAAATAAACACAGTCAGGAAATCATTTTGAAGGTAAATAGTTAACGAAATATTGATTTCTCAATTTTTTTAAAGTCCTAAAAATAATAGATGAAATTATAAAATTATAAAACAAAATTTAGAAACAATCCAAATATTTATGGAATTTAAACTGTAATAAAATCACTTTTTTCACAAGCGAAATAAAAATCGTATAACTCACTAATAAATCACATAATCTAATCCGCATGTCAACATATCACAAATAAATAAATAACAATCAACAACTGCCGCCAAAATTAATACACACATTTATTTAATTATTTAAACCTTTACTACACTTTGAAAATATTAAAAATAAAAGAATATACACGAGTCGTTATAAATCATATAGAAGTAAAAGAATTTATTGAGAGATCACTATGATCATCGCATAGTTAGTACAGAAGGTGGCCAGCATTTAGTACTTGACAAGTAATTTAACAACATATGATATCCTGTTAGGCTTCCATCACACAGATAGATAATCATTCGGCAATACCTCCCGTTCTGGAAAAGTTGTTCTTCTCAGTTTACAAAAAATAAAAAGGAGAGAAAAGAACGAATTTAAGTTATATCAAAAAATATATGGTCACAAAATATGTGGCTTGGAATCTACCTCTGATCTATAGAGGCTTATCACAGGAGAATGAAATACATATAAACATATATCAATATCGAGTTTTATTGCATCGTATTTCATGTGCCTCAGTATTTTTCTATTATGTCCATCATTCCATGGACCCATGCTCTTGCTCGAGATTATAAAGAACCACCTTTGAAACTCTTTCGACATCGAAAATCGAATCTGGGATTTCATTCTAGACAGCATTTTTACTTGAATCCTATGTTTGCACCACAACCTTCCTCGTATAGTAATACAAATCTTTGCCAAGAAGAAGGGATAAATATTCAATAGGTAAATAATCGACTTAGTTATTCTATCCACGATAACTTATACACCTTCGTGACCCGATTAGTGGTACTCAATCTTAACATCCATTATGATACAACTCTCATAGTTGTTATCATCTCATTAATCACATAATCATTATTGCGATACTATGGTCCATCACTGACCTGTTGCAGTCATTTGTTTTCCTCGGAATCTTAATAGCTAACCATACTAAGTCCATACCCGTCATATCAAAATTTTCTAAGGAGGTAACATAATCACCATTTGGTGATCCATGTAAAACTTTTTCCGAACCTGATGTCTATACGACATAAAGCAGATAAAATTGCAGAAGAGTTTAAATCAAAGCAACGATAGCAGGTTAATACCATTATTAATCATACATCTTCAATAGGAGACTAGAAACTCAAGGATTCATTTAGTCATTGTTTTGGAACATGGTCCTGAATTATCTCAAGGTAGGACTTTCTAAGATGGGTAGCCCGCTCACAGCAATAACATGAATTAAATCTCTACCAACCTACTATATTGTAATATCCCATATTTTTAAATATTATTATTATTATTATTATTTGGAATTGTTTATGTGATTTTATGTGAATTTTAGTGAATTATATGATAATTAAAATTGATGTTTGGGTGTGTATATGTGATATTCCTTGAGTGTTCTAATTTTTATATGTGCAGAATAAAATATAGATAATTGTGATATTTTCTGGTAATTTTTGGAGTGTTATATGATTTTATAATGATTTATGGATTTATTAATTATTTTTTTTTAATTACAAAATTATTTTATAAAGTCGGGAATCGTCCAACTTCAACTGTTTTTGCATTTTTACAACACGAAATTCTTCCGAAAACTCCTTCTTAACCTAATCTGGTAATTTCGGATATTTTTCGTGTTTTGACTTTTTCGATCCGGATACGGTTTGACCCGTAAGTGTCTCGGCGCAAAAATTTCGATACGATAAGCATTTTAATAGATCAACAAAACCCGTATTCTTGAGAGACGGGATATTTTTACATTATTTTCGTATATGGTGTTTTATAAAAAGTTTGGTTTTGATAATTATCCAATTCTGGTATTGAATTGTATCATTTTTGGATATGCTAGCTTCTTCTTTGACAAATTTCTTGGAAGTTGAACCAAACTTCTTACTGAGATTTTTCAAATTATTCCTTTTAGAATCATTTGCCTGTTTCAATTGATGAGCCTTCAACGGATGCTCCTTTTCTTCCTTCAACGGATGACTTTCATCATCCATTGATTCCACATCCGTTGACAATCCATCAATTAATTCTATTTCCTTTTTGTTTTTCTTCCAGGCATTCCCACAGAGTGATTCAATTCCTTGAACCTTGACAATTTGAGCACTAACATCCCTAGATGTTTTCCAGGCCTTGATTACCTCTTGCTCACGTTCTAGCTGTCTAGAAAGAACTTCTACTTTCTTAACAGACTCTTCCAGTTCACTCTCAACAGATAAGCATTTGATTTTAATCTTTTCAAGCTCAATTACCTTACCCTTTCAAGCTCAATTACCTTACCCTCTAACACAGCATTCCTATTGTTGGGCATATGTTGTGTACTTGATGATTTCATAAACAAAACATTTAAGTAGATTTTACTTAGTGAAATAATGTAGCACTCGACAGATAAGAATTGTTGGGCATATGTTGTGTACTTGTCGTATATGGTGTTACTTAGCGGCTAAGTAATCTATTTTTGGATCATTTTGTAGTTACTTAGCGGCTAAGCAACTAATTTAACGATCCAAAATGTAATATATAATAGATGATGTCAAAGATTACTGGAGCTAATAATATCATCAACATCTATGATCTGAGTATATCAGAAGATCAGAAGAGTTGAATGCAGCAGGCAAGAGCAGAATATCAAAGGATGGAAGATTTCTGAATATAAAAGCTTGCTCTTTATCAAGATACAGGAATGGATGTTAGCTAGTTATCCTAAGCCAAATTTGTTGAAAATAATAGAGGCTCTAACTGACACCCCCATCCTAGAAGAATTGGAAATACTTGTGCAAATTAAGAACATAATTGAGAAAGAATCAGACAACTCAGTCTTTACTTAATTATTGTAAACTGTCAAATATTCATTGTATAAGTGTTGTATCAGCTTTTGTATCATTTTATTTTCATTCTTTAACTTGGGGTTAGTCTTGTTAACAGGCATGAAATTGTGATAAGCAATCTTCTCACAAATTGGGGGAGATTGTTGTGCAATACATGCCTGTATCATAACAAGACTAAGTCATACTGACAACCCTGAGATTAGTTGTACTGTAACCTTAATATGTAATTCATACTTGTAACACTTAATGTCTATAAAATGTAAATGGAGCAGACTGGAGCATTTTTCTCTAAACAGTGTCAAGCCTAAGAATTCTATCTTGAAGAAGATCGAGAAGATCATGCCTTCGAAGAATTATAAATTAGCTTGGAGTTGAATAAATCTGTTTGGTGTAAAACATTCTAAGTCAAGATCTCTACAAGTCACAGAATTAGTGTTATAGAGAAGTCATTCGAGAACTCAGAAAGACCAATCGAGAACTCAGGAATTGTCTATCGAGAACTCAGGAAATGCTATTGGAGATATCGATAAGTCAGATACCCATTCGAGAACTCAGAGATATCGACAAGTATACATTCATTAGAGAACTCTGAGTTATCGATAAGCCAAAGTCCATTAGAGAACTCCGAGTTATCGATAAACCAAAATTCACTAGAGAACTCAGAGTTATCGATAAGTCAAGTCAACAATGAAGTTTCAGATATATCGACAAGCCAACATGCCTATCGAGATGTCGAGTTCTCTACAGCTTTATTGGAGATCTCGAAGTGAAGAAATTTCTCTAAGTACAGAATTGCAGAAAAGTTTAATATCCAAGGTTGCAAATCAACAAACAATTCACATAGCTGGATTGACAAGTCTACAAAAAGCAGCTTGAGAGATGTGCAATATCAATGGCAAAGATTAACTGACAGAGGAGATTAAAGTAATCACAGGATGCTAAAGATATGCTAAGACAGAAATGGAAGATTTGCTTTTCTATAACTAGAAATTACAAGTGACAGTTTAGAAAAGCTAATAGCATGTTTATTATCCACTTTGTAAACCAGCAGTTAACTGAGTTATAAAGTTAACACTGGTCCTCTAGTTAAAGAAAGAACAATCAAGATAGAAAATCTGGTAATTCTCTCTCAAGAAAGAAGCTAAGTTCTAAAACAAGAACTTAGAGATTTTGTAACAAAACACTGCTTGATTTTTAATATAAAATTAAGTGAGTTTTGAAGATCTTTGTTTTACATATTTGCACAGTTATTTATGTTTAACATCTACTCTACTAAATCATTGATACAACCAACTGCTAAAGCCAAAGTCGATCAAATTCAAACATTTAAAGCCAAAACACATTCACCCCCCCCCCTCTGTGTTGTATTTATACCCAACAAGTGGTATCAGAGCAAAATATGAAAGTAAACAGATTAGATCTTGAAAAAATGAATACACAGAAAATCAGTAGTATCAAGATTCCTCCCTTTGATAAGGCCAACTACACTTTATGGAAAAAAAAATGTTGCTGTTTATAAGAATGGCCAATCACCTTTATATTGGTATCCTCAAGAATGGGCCCTTCACTCCTATGGTTAGAGTTGAGGAAACCACAGATGGAGATATGGTTATTCCAGCTCATTATGCTCCCAAGGATCCCTCTGAGTATACTGAAACTGAAAGAGAGAAAGTTTCCCTAGACAGTGCTTTGCAACTAATACTAATTGAGACACTTGACAATATAATGTATAATAACATTGTCAACTGTGACACTGCTAAATAGATCTGGGAAAAGATTGAGATACTTTGTGAAGGAACTGAGGAGGTTAGGTCAAATCAAAGAAAGATATTGATTTCTCAGTATGAGGGTTTTATGGCTAAACCAAAGGAGGGTATTACTGATGTGTTTGAAAGGTTTAATAAGCTGATAAATGACTTGCAGCTTCATCATAAATTTTATGATGTCGAAGAAGTGAATTTGAAGTATTTTCTTACTCTCCCTGATCATTTGGAACAAAAGATCTCTGCAATCAGAGAAGGAAGGGATTTGAATCACACTGGAAGTGCTCTATAGGGTTCTAAAAACTTATGAACTTGAGATGATTCAAAAGAAATCATTAAGGGCTGGTCAATGATATGTACTGGATGGCTCAAGTGCACTAATTATGAATGATGGCCAGACCTCTAATGATGAGCAAAGATCTCAAACTCTAGAAATTTCTACAAGTGAGAAAAGAGTCAATGACACTAAAGAGCAAGTCATACTGGAATTAGATGAAGAAGATGAGTTCTACACTCTTGATGAGCTTGATGAGCTAGACAAATCAATGGCTTACTTGGCTAGAAAATTCTCTAACATTAGAGTGAAGAAACCAAGATTCTTCAAGAGCAAAGGACAGTCCTTCAACAAAGACAACAACTGGAAAGGAAAAGGGAAGTACACTGCTGATAGCAAAACTGGCTACAAAACTGAATCTGTTGATAGATCAAATATAAGGTGCTTTAACTGTGATGAGTTGGGCCATTTTGCTACAGAATGTAGGAAACCCAAGAAGGCAAAGAAAGACAAAGCCTATCTTGAATTGGAAGCAAAGTGTGATGCTCTTCTAAAGAAGCAACAAGGGAAAGCTTATATTGCTGAGGGTAAGAGCTGGGATGATTCAGATAATGATGAAGATGAAGAAGTTAGAAACTATGCACTCATGGCCTTGGAGCAAGGAGACTCTTCATCATCTAAATCACAGGTACCAACTCTTACCACAATTGATTTAAATGTGAGTCAATATAAGGAAACTGTTGAAAAGATGAGCACAGAAATGTTCCACATTCATACAAGCATGGTTGCTGCAACTGAGGAACTTAGCAAATTTAAAAAGATCAATGAAAAACTTGAGAGTGAAAAACAAGAGACTGGATTGTTGCTGGTTGAGCTTGATGCTGCTAGGCAAGAAAATGCATACTTAAAGAACAAATTAAAGTGTGCAAGTGAAATTGAAGCAGTATTGAGAGAAAGGCTGGAGAAGAATGAAGTGAAGCTGAAATCCTTCTAAAATGCTTCTGATTTGATTGGCCAATATCATGAAAAGAACAAGACATGTGCAAACATTGCCATTGGTCTTGATTATGAGGGTTGAACAACAAAAAGAAGTCTGTCATTGACAAAGGAAAATCAACTGAAACTGAGGATGTTCCAATTATTTTGAAGAAAGTTGAATCACCTTTGTTCAAGGCATGTGAAGTGAACTTCAGTGAAGAAGAGTTGATCATCAAACAGGAAATAACTGATAAGGACAAGGAAAAGAAAAATGATGAGACAACTCAGTCTTCCATCTTTGTTGAAACACCAAAGGCAAATCAAGAAACTAAGGAGCCTGTGAAGGAGATTAAAGCTGAACAGGCCAAAAAGAAAAAGAAGAATAAAAATGGAAAGATTGGGATAAACAAAAGCAATAATTTTGCTTATGTTGCAGATGCTCCCAGAAAGAGGTGTGAGAATTGTGGATCAATGAATCACCTAACTCATCTTTGTAAAAAGACTGTTAGCAATACACCTGAAGGAGTCTGCAAGTACAATGAAGCTAAGGCTAATGATCCCTATTCATTTTGTGACAAGTTTGACTGCATTCCCTGCAACATGAAAGTGATGAAGAGTTGCCACAAATTGAGAATTGATCTCATAGAATCAAAAATTGGTTCTGTATCTAAAAGGGAGAATGCTCAACAGTCTATGAATTACATTTTATCTCAAAATTCACATTCTACTTCTGCAAAATCAGTTAATATGAAGAAAGTGCCCAACACAGCTTCGGTAGATAAACACAATTAATCCTCATTGTGTGCAGGGCAACGGAAAGAAGGTCATATGGATCATTGATAGTGGATGTTCCAGGCATATGACAGGTGATAAGGCCCTGCTATCACAATTTGAGGAGATGGCTGGCCATTTGGTGACCTTTGGAGACAACATCAAAGGATTCACAATGGGATATGGCAAGATTGTTTCTGGAAATGTTATCATTAAAGATGTAGCACTAGTTGATGGATTAGAAGTAAATCTTCTAAGTGTTAGTCAATTTGCAGACAGAGGTTTTCAAGTTGTTTTCAACAAAAAAGATTGTGCTTTTATTAGCAAAAAGACTGGTGAAATTACTCTCAAAGGAGTAAGAAAGGGAAGCTTGTTTGTTGCAGACTTAGACTCAACAAATAAGGATGGAGTGTGTTGTTTCTACACCAAGGCATCAGAAGAGCAAAGCAAATTGTGGCATAAGAAGCCATCTCACTTGAATTTCAAAGCAATCAACACCTTAGTCAAGAAGGAGCTTGTGAGAGACATGCCCAGTCTGGAATTTGCTCAACTGGAAGTTTGTGAAGCTTGTCAGAAAGGAAAAATGAAAAGATCAAGTCACAAGTCAAAATCTGTGAATTCTATAAGTGCACCTCTACAACTTATTCACATGGACTTGTTTGGGCCAGTAAATCTCTTGTCCATTTCAAGGAACAAATATGCCCTTGTCATGGTTGATAATTTCTCAAGTTACACTTGGGTTGAGTTTATGTACTCTAAAGATGAAACTCTAAACATTATAATTGAGCACATCAAGAAGATTGAGAAGCAAGCTGAAGGAGAAGTTAGTGTGAAAAGATTGAGGAGTGATAATGGAACCGAATTCAGAAACTTAACATTAAGTGAATTCTGCAAAAGCAAATGTATTGTTCAAGAATTCTCAGCAACTAGAATACCTCAACAGAATGGAGTAGTTGAGAGGAAAATAGAACATTGGTTGAAGCTGCTAGAACCTTGCTACAAGATGCTCAGTTGCCAACTAGTTTTTGGGAAGAGGCTATTAATACTGCATGCTACACTCAAAACAGATATCTCATAAACAAAGCTCATGGAAAATCACCTTACTCAATCATGTGTAATAGGAAGCCTACAGTGAAGCATCTACATGTGTTTGGAAGCAAGTGTTATATTCTAAAAGACAACTCTGAATGTGTGGGAAAATTTGACTCTAAAGTTTTTGAAGCAATTTTTCTAGAATATTCATTGGAAAGAACAGCCTACAAAGTTTATGTGATTGATCAAAAAAAATTATGGAAAGCATAGTGTTATGGATAAAAAACTAATATATATAATTGCTGTATTTAATACTAAGGAACCTGAGCTACGAAGCTCGATTTGACTGCTCTTGTATTTCGTGACTCAATCTGCCTTAACAAGATGCCTACGTACCTTGCTGATTGTCAAGGATCAAGTCAAAAAATGTAGTTCTGATTTGTGGGGTGAGACCCCTTATATAGATGTTGAGTGTCCTTGAATTGGACTTGGTATAGGAGACTTGGTGAGCAAGTCTCATAATTAGAATGGACTTTGGAGTCCTAGATAGTAGGAAACTGATTCCTTATCCTTTTAGGTCCCCTTGAGGCCAATCTACAAGGATTTATATCCCCACTAAGACTTATCTTAATAGCTGTTTTCCTCCTTTATTTATTAATTACGAAATTAATAAATAATCAGGGCTTTTGGGCCTTCTTTGTTCCATCAGGCCTGATCTGGTCCATCAGGCCTGATCAATGTGTTGACCTTTTTGGTCTGAATGTCATACATCTTCTTATTGGGCCTAGAAGCCCACACCTTGCAATATTTAATTATATAATCAGAATTTATTTAACCCTATCATTTGCCCCCCAACTTTTGGGAAACATTGATTAGGTTTCGCAGAAGTTAAGTCTATTCATTCCCTTACAGGGTTTCGTTTTTGCGTAAAGTGTGGAGCGACCTACACATTTACAATGATTTTTCCCTTAATTCAGGAATTATCTTAATTTCCAGGAATTTTTCCCTAATTTTCTGGATTTTTCCCTTAATTTCTGGGTTTTTCCCTAATTTTCTGGGATTTATCCTTAATTTCTGGATTTTTCCATAATTTTCTGGGATTTATCCTTAATTTCTGGATTTTTCCCTAATTTTCTGGGATTTATCCTTAATTTCTGGATTTTTCCCTATTTTTTGGGATTTATTCTTAATTTCTGGATTTTTCCCTAATTTTCTGGGATTTATCCTTAATTTCTGGATTTTCCCTAATTTTCTACCTTAAAATCGATCAGGATGTATAAAAAATCGATCAGGATTCCTGACCGATTTCGATCAGGATCCTGATCGAACTAGCCCAGGAACTAACATTCTGGTCGACGGGATCTTCGATCAGGATCTATGAGAAATCGATCAGGATTCCTGATCGATTTCGATCAGGACTCTGATCGAACTAGCCTTCAAAGTGACACTCTAGTCGACTGAAACATGGGCTTAATCGACCAGAATTCCTGATCGATTTCGATCAGGATTCTGATCGAACTAGGTGGCTTTCTACCGTTCTGATCAAATGAAATATCGATCTGAATTCTCTTCTGTGTCGATCAGGACTCTGATCGATCTTAGTGGTTTTCTTCCTTCTTGCTCGAATGAGATATCGATCAGGATCCTTTTTGGGGTCGATCAGGACTCTGATCGAACTTAGGGGATTTCTTTCCTTCTGTTCGAATAAAGTATCGATCAGGATCCTGTTTGGCGTCGATCAGGACTCTGATCGAACTTAATAGGTTTCTTCCCTCTTGATCGATTGAAGTATCGATTAGGATTTTCTTCTTTGTCGATTAGGACTCTGATCGAACCATTTTAAAATTCTGGTCGATTTTCGACCCTTCATTTTCCACAGGAGCTTCTATATTATTCCTGATATTTCTGGTAGATGGGCTTTTAGGCTAAATGGGCCTAGAAATGCCTCGTATTCCGAGCTTTTCGCCTATATAAGTGTAGTGTGAAGTGAGAATTCTCACTTCACTTCATATTTCTCATTTTCTCTCACAAATCTCTCTAGAGTTCTTCCTTTGAGAAGGCGATTTCCGGCGACCTCAGCCACCGCAGCTCCACCTTTCTCAGGTTTTTCTGGGTTTCAAGCCTTCAATCGAAGCATATCAATGGCGGATCGTGACTTGGCTCGTTTACAGAAGATGAATGTCTCTAAGAGAGGTACAAACATTCAAATTCAATCTCCATATACTTCCCTACTTGATATGATTAACTCGAGAGGTGATGAATATCCCTCTCTATCTGAGTTAGATTCGTATAACCATGGTAACACCTTTCATGAGTTAGATGGTAGGATATAGTCCATGAACACCCTGTACAGACTTCCACCCCACCTTAGGATCACTCCAGCCGCCCCTGGGGATAGGACTTGTAATTGGGAGGGGGATACTTTGTTTATCTATCGAGGAGCCCTGACCGCGGGTCTTAGGTTCCCATTCCATGAATTTATTCCTCGCTTACTTGCTGATGTACAAATCAACCCTTGTCAACTCCCTCCTAACGCTTGGAGGAACATTATCTGTTTTATGGTCCTTTGTCTTAAAAACAATTTTCCTCTTTCCGTAGCTGTCTTTAGGAAAGTTTTCCAATTCTATAATAGCCCCATAAGTCAACCAGGTTGGGTTTTAATTCGTCAACGGCCCAAAATCCCTCATATCTTTGATATTAATTCCATAGTTGAGAACAACCCCAAATGGAGGGACGAGTTTGTGAGGCTGACCTGGGCTGGGGGTGATTGGGCCACACTCTTCCGTAGGCCCTTTTGCAAAGTGTCAGATGGGAGTCCAGGTAGCATCAGATTATCTGATGAGGAGGAGGTGGCCTACCAAGCCTTAATTTCAGATGATGGGAAAACAGACACCTGGACCCTCTTAGAGGAGTTTTCCTTGAAGAAAGTCGGTCTCTCTCAGGCCAGTGATAAGGGTAAATTTATAACTGGATAACCATTTTTCCTTCCCTTTAATTATAACGTTTTATCTCTCCTGCAATTTAATATTCTTTCTATCTTTTTTTTCAGCTTGCGAGGCCATCAATAATGTGAACAGACCCAAGGAAGGGGAGTCAGGCCGCCAGATGAGGGCCAAGCTAAACAGGGACCCCAGGCGCAAACCTGACGGTCCTTCTTTTCTTAAGCCCCACGTCCCGGTGGTCGAGCTGGGGGACGATGTGGATCCTCCACTTAAGGCACATTCCTTCAGGCCTAACTGGGGCTTCAGGAGGAGCGATACGGTGGTTGGATCCACCAAACACGCTAAGGATTGGTCGTACCATTCCATCACTCCCCACGACTTTACTGACATTGTTACGGGGAGTGATATTGAGACTATTGAGCTTCTGGGTTCTCAAGCCCAAACTGCGGTAACTTTCTTTTTTCTCTTTTTCTTTGAATCCCAACTTTCTCGTACTTCAACGAACTTGTGCTAACTCATACATATTTCTTTGCAGAGTAATACCTACTTCCAGGAGGCCCTCCATCAGGCTAGGTCCTGGAAGGGTAACTCAGATGGGTTTGAGAAGGAGATGAAGAAATGGGAGGAGAGAGCCAAGGTCCTGGAGAAGAAGCCGGACACGAAGAAAGAGGAGCTGGCTAAGGCTCATTCCGAGCTGGTGAAACTTAGGAGCGATAAGGATAAGCTCATTGATGACTACATGGATTCTGACAAGTTTAAGAATCTCATGGAGATTCATGATGAGGGTCTTTATTCCCTACAGTTTACTCAGGGATGGGATGCGGCCGTAAAGGCGGTTTCTGAGAAGCACCCGGGCTTAGTCGACCCTAAGGACTTTATAAGTCCTGAGCAGGCTGAGTCGGAGGACAGCATAGATGCCCTCTTCAACTCCCCTCAGCCAGATGATCGCATCTTGGATCCTAACACTGCTTCTCCTCCCGCTTCTCCTGCGAAGGATGCTAAAGGCGCTGATAAGGAGCAAGAGAATGAAGGCTCCCGCATGGAGGAGTAGTTTTTTTATTTTGTAATTTTATCCTTAACTTATGTCTGGACTTTTGTTTGTATTAAATCTTATTACCCTCCGGGGTTATTTTATATGCTACTCTCCTTATTCGCATCTCTCTCCTTTATTTTTCCGATACTTTAATATGCATTCAAACTTGACCTAATGGGCCACACAAGTATTATCACCACTCAAACATCCATAGGTTGAAATAATTTCGAACTCTTCAATTTCAAGTCTGGTTTTCCAAAACCTTACATAATATGGGTTCGACCCTGATCAATAATAGCTAGAAAATAAAAATCCTACGCAAATAAAGCTTCAAGGTGCTTTTAAACCTACTTGTCACAATGACAAGTGAGAATCGTAATTCGACTATCTTACACGTAGTAAACCTTCAGGTTTTGCGCGTGCCAGGATCTCGGGACTTCAAAACCATCCATAGTCTCCAGCTTGTAGGTTCCTCTACCCTGAACGCTCTTGACTTTGTACGGCCCTTC
Organism: Apium graveolens; assembly: GCF_009905375.1. Taxonomy (NCBI): domain Eukaryota; kingdom Viridiplantae; phylum Streptophyta; class Magnoliopsida; order Apiales; family Apiaceae; genus Apium; species Apium graveolens. The sequence goes on from NC_133647.1 coordinate 37,714,673, forward strand.
CCAATTTGGGGCAAGTTTCCCTTTCTGTCCTACCCCAGAAGCTTCTATCTTCCTCAAGACTAGGTCACCTTGTTTAAAGAACCTTTCTTTAACCCTTAAGTTGTAGTAGAATGAAGCCTTTTTCTGATACTCTACTATCTTTGCATGTGCTTCATCTCGCACTTCATCAATTAAGTCTAGAGCCAAACTTTGTCCTTCCTCATTTTCCTCAGCATTGAAAGCCTGAATCCTTGGAGAGGAATGTGATATCTCCACTGGAACTACTGCTTCTGCCCCATACGCCAACATGAAGGGAGTTGCTCCTGTCGTGACTCTACAGGTAGTCCTATAGGCCCATAATATGGGAAGTATCTCATCCACCCAATTATTTCTTGACTTCTCGATCCTCTTCTTTAGTCCATCCAGGATTATTCGATTTGCTACTTTCGTTTGCCCATTGGCTTGTGGGTGAGCCACGGAGGTGAACCGTAACTCAATTTCATTTTCTTCACAATACTTCTTGAATTCCTTGTTGTTAAAATGCGTTCCATTATCGGTGACTAGGACACGGGGAATTCCATATCGGCACATAATGTTTTCCCACATTAATTGTGCAACCTGTTTAGTTGTGATTTTGGCCAAGGGTTTGGCTTCAATCCACTTAGTGAAATAATCAATGGCTACAATCAGAAACTTCCTTTGTGCTGTGGCCATAGGGAAGGCCCCTAGAATATCCATCCCCCACATAGCAAAGGGAATAGGCGAGTTGATAGATGTCAGCATCTCGGGAGGTTGTCTAACAACAGGTGCATGCTTCTTACAGCGGTCACACTTCTTCACATATTCTTTGGCATCAGCCATAATTTCCGGCCAATAAAAGCCTAGACGAGTTATCTTATGAGCCAAGGCCCTGCCCCCCAAGTGTTGTCCACAAATACCTTCATGCACTTCTTCAAGAGCCAAACGTGCCTCATTGGGCCTGAGACACCTCAAGTAGGGAACTACGAAAGATCTTTTGTAAAGAATCCCATCTATCAAAGAGTACCTTAGTGCTCGAACAGTTAACTTCTGTGCTTCAGTTGCATCACTTGGCAACCAACCGGTTTGAATGTAAGCCTTGATAGGATCAATCCATGACGTCCCCAGGCCTATGGGAGCCACAAGCTTAACATCTATGCTTCGTGTCTTCAAAACACGGAAGTACACACTTCCCGAACTTTCTTCTATCTCAGATGAAGCAAACTTTGATAGCGCATCTGCCTTAGCATTTTCCTCCCTTGGAATGTGTTCAACATGGCATTCATTAAATTGGGTCATCACAGCCCTTACTAGGCAGACATACTTAGCCATCGTATCATCCCTTGCCTCAAATTCTCCCTTTACCTGGGATATGATCAGCTTCGAGTCTCCCCGGACCTTTAAGTTTTTGACTCTAAGTGTCCCAGCTAGACCAAGGCCAGCTATCAGGGCTTCATATTCTGCCTCATTATTTGTGGTTGGGAAGTCTAGCTTCATAGCATACTCAATTAAGAACCCATCAGGGCTTTGCAAAACCAATCCTGCTCCACTGGAGTTTGTTTTTGATGCTCCATCAAAATAGAGAACCAAATATTCTTTATCATCCTTCTCTTTCCCCCATTATCGACTCCCTTGTCTTGACGTATGGCATCTTCCTACCCCCCGACTTCTTGGTTGGGTATGGTACATTCCACCACGAAGTCAGCTAGTGCCTGGGCTTTTATTGCCGTACGTGGCTTATACTTGAGATCGAACTCTCCCAGCTCTATCGCCCACTTAATCAATCTCCCACTTGCCTTGGGACTGTGAATGATATTTCTCAGGGGCTGATTTGTTAGCACCTCAATCTGGTGAGCCTGAAAATAAGGACGCAGCTTTCTCGAAGCCATTACCAAGGCTAAAGCGAATTTCTCAATAGTTGAATAATTCAACTCAACACCATGCAAAATTTTGCTGACATAGTATACGGGTTTCTGAACTTTCAGTTCCTCCTTAACCAACACCGCGCTCAAGGCGCTCTCTGAAGTAGCCAAGTACAAGAATAAAATTTCATTCAAAGATGGTTTGGCCAACAACGGGGCCTGAGCCATATACTTCTTTAACTCTTCGAATGCCTTCTGGTTTTCCTCATTCCCTACAAAGTCCTTGATGTGCTTTAGTGACTTGAAGAATGATAGGCACTTGTCTCCTGACTTGGAGACAAATCGTCCTAGCGCAGCAACCCTTCTAGTGAGTCTCTGAACATCCTTGACAGTTTTAGGTGGTTCCATGTCCAGGATCGCCTTTATTTTGTCGGGGTTAGCCTCAATTCCTCTCTTTGAGACCATCAATCCCAAGAATTTCCCAGATCCTACTCCGAAAGCACACTTCGTAGGATTTAACATCATCTTGTGGTACCTCAGGACCTCAAAAGCTTCCCTCAAATCGGTTATATGATCAGTCTTTACTAGACTCTTGACTAACATGTCATCAACATAGACTTCCGTAGTTTTTCCAATAAAGTCCTTAAAAATTTTATTCACCAACCTTTGATAGGTGGCTCCTGCATTCTTGAGACCAAACGCCATAACAAGATAACAATAAACACCAAAGTCAGTGATGAATGATACCTTTGGAATGTCATCCTTATGCATTTTGATCTGGTTGTATCCGTTAAATCCATCCATAAAACTCAGCATCTCATGCCCAGCAGTGGTATCAATCAAAGTATCAATCCTTGGCAGCGGAAAACAGTCTTTAGGGCATGCATCATTCAGATCCGTAAAGTCTATACACATCCTCCACTTTCCATTAGCCTTCCTCACCATTACAGGGTTTGCTAAACACTCCGGAAATTGGATCTCCTCAATGAAACCAGCCTCTAAGAGCTTTTCTACTTCCTGTTTTATAGCCTCTTGTCTTTCTGGGGCAAAATTTCTTTTCTTTTATTTCACTGTCTTCCGGCTTGGATCCACGTTTAACCTGTGAGTAATCAATTCTGGGTCTATGCCTGGCATATCAGCTGCTGACCATGCAAACACATCACTATTTTCTTGCAAAAATTTCACCAACTTTCCTCTAAGGGGCTCCTCTAATGTGGCTCCAATGAAAGTCATCCTCTCAGGATTCTCGGGGTCTAAAGGAACCGAAACCAAGTCTTCTGCTGGCTTTCCTCTCTTCTTGTCATTTTCTCAGACATCCATATCTTCAATAGGAAGAACCTGCCCCCCGACTCCATCTGCCCTCAAAGAGGCCGCATAACAGCTTCTAGCCATTTTTTGATCTCCTCTCTCTTCTCCAATCCCGTTTCGGGTGGGAAACTTCATAACTGAATGGTAGGAAGAGGGGACTGCCTTAAAGGCATGTATCCCTGTTCTCCCCATGATAGCATTATTAGTTGAACTAGCCTTTACTACCATGAAATCCAACATCTGCGTTGCTTGTCTTGGTTCCGTACCTATGGTGGTTGGCAGTTTGATTATCCCTTCCACAGGAGATTCTACTCCAGCAAATCCATATATCGGCATATCGGTTGGTGTCAACTGGGAATCGTTATTCCCCATCCTTAGAAAGGCGTCGTGGAGCAATATATCCACAGAAGCACCATTATCTACAAGAACCCTCTTAACGTGGCTATTTCCTATTATTGGTGTTATGACCAACGGGTCGTCATGAGGAAACTTTACGCCCTCTAGGTCAGAATCATCAAAAGCCAATGTTACTTTTGTCCTGGCCCTCTTCGGGGCTTCTCCAACAATATGCATATCCTCTCTAGTATATGCCCTTCTTGAATTTTTGGACAATCCAGCAGCAGTTGGACCTCCAAAGATCGTGTTTATCACAGGTCCTCGAGGGCGTCGCGGTCCTCCAAAAATTGCATTTATAACCGGCCCTCTAGGTTGGGGATTCCGCCCCTGATCGTCTTGGTCCCTCCGACGATCTTCAAAGTTCTTCCTTCCATTATTATTTCTGTCCCCTCCATCTCCAGTATACTTGTTCAATCTTTCTTTTCGAATCAAAAACTCAATTTCATCTTTCAATTGCCTACACTCATCGGTGTCATGGCCAACATCCTTGTGAAACCTACAATACTTGCTCTTATCTAGCTTGGCGGGATCAACCTTCAAGGGCTTAGGTCAGCGAATATCTCTATCTTTCTCAATCTCCATCAAAATCTGACTTCTAGGAGCATTCAGCTTAGCGTATTCAGTGAACTTTTGCCCAGGTCCTCCCTTCTTGGGGGTTGAATCAGGGTTTTGTTCGGTTCTAGGATATTTGTCCTTTGCAATATATTCTAAATCAGTTTTCCACTTCTTGCCTCCAGTGGGCTCATTACTTACTACGGTCTTCCTCATACTTTCTTCAACCTTGATATACTTCCCTGCCCTCTCTTGGAGCTACAACATGCTTTCAGGGGGACGTTTGGCCAAGCACATCTTGAAAAACTCGTCCCTAGTTCCTTGTTGCAGTGCTATCATGGCTACCTTATCATCAAGGTCCGGGACTTTTATAGCCTCCTTTGTGAAACGATTCAGGTAATCTTTCAAGGATTCCTTAGCTCCCTGCACAATACTCATAAGAGATGCTGAACTTTTCTCATGGACTCTCCCGCTGATGAATTGCTTAATAAAAGCCTGACTTAACTCTCTGAACGATCCAATAGAGTTTGGGGGTAAGCGACTGTACCATCTTTGAGCCATACCCGACAGGGTTTGAGGGAAGGCCCGACACTTAATAGCGTCATTCACAGGTTGCAGCAGCAGTGCATTAGAGAATGTCCTGACATGGTTAGCGGGGTCTCCAGTGCCATCATAGGCTTTGATAGTGGGCATCTTGAATTTCCTTGAGATATGGGCATTCATTATCTCTTCTGTGAAGGGTGGAGTTGGATCATTAGGATCTCCAAGGGGAAGGAGATTGCTTGGATCAGTTCTTGGGACGACAGCCCTTTTTCATACTGGACCATCCAGGTCTATGACAGGAGGAGGATTTCTCCCCCTAGGAGGTATCTGGGGTCTGGTGGCCTGGTGAGCTTCCAAGTCACGCCTCAGCCTTTGGATCTCATCCTCATGAGCCCTTATCATTTCCTGCACTTCCTGGGGATTCTCCCCTTGGGTGCTTCGAGGGCGTTGCCTTCCATCGGCCATCGGCTCCTTGCCAGGACGTCTCCTTCTTGGGGCCACTTCATCATCCGAAGATTCAAAATCTCTCTCAGTGTAAGGACCTGAAAATTCTCGATCCTCGGGGATAGGAGCCAAACCTCGTATATAAGGGGGCGATTGCCCTCGTGCTTCACTTCGCCCAGCATATCCACTTCCTCCAACCTCAGGGTAAAGGGGCATCCCATAAGGGGGGTTAGTAGTAATGACAGTTGAATATTCATACCCGACGGGTCGAGAATTCACAGGTATATGTACTTGTTGAACTTGAGGATTCGTACCTTGAATAGTTGGGGGAGTCGTCCCTTGTGGCTGAGGTTGAGTTGCCTCTATCTGGGCTTCCGCTTGAGTAGATGCATAAGTTGAGTGGGGAGGAATCTCCACAGTTGACGAAATCACCTGAGTTGTCCCTGATGGTGTTCCCTCCTCCAGAGCGCTAGTTGTTCTCCGTGTTCTCGCCATGGTTGTTGTTCACTTCCCACAGACGGCGCCAAATGTTATGGATAAAAAACTAATATATATAATTGCTGTATTTAATACTAAGGAACGTGAGCTGCGAAGCTCGATTTGACTGCTCTTGTGTTTCGTGACTCAATCTGCCTTAACAAGATGCCTACGTACCTTGCTGATTGCCAAGGATCAGGTCAAAAAATGTAGTTCTGATTTGTGGGGTGAGACCCCTTATATAGATGTTGAGAGTCCTTGAATTGGACTTGGTATAGGAGACTTGGTGAGCAAGTCTCATAATTAGAATGGACTTTGGAGTTCTAGATAGTAGGAAACTGATTCCTTATCCTTTTAGGTCCCCTTGAGGCGAATCTACAAGGATTTATATCCCCACTAGGACTTATCTTAATAGCTATTTTCCTCCTTTATTTATTAATTATGAAATTAATAAATAATCAGGGCTTTTGGGCCTTCTTTGTTCCATCAGGCCTGATCTGGTCCATCAGGCCTGATCAATATGTTGACCTTTTTGGTCTGAATGTCATACATCTTCTTATTGGGCCTAGCAGCCCACACCTTGCAATATTTAATTATACAATCAGGATTTATTTATCCCTATCACATAGATGTGACTTTTGATGATGACAAGTGTCCAGGCTTGGAATGCCTTGATGTAAATGATGATGAAGCCCTTGCATTTGAAAATTTAGTGATTCTGATGAGGAAGATGAAGTTGTGGCACAATAAGTGACAAATGAAGAGACCTCTGAACAAAATCATCGGAATGAAAGCTCTCTTCAGACACTTGAATTTGATGGCACAAACTCAGGGGGAGAAGAAGAGAATGGAAATGACAGTCATGGTAATACTGAAGAAAATGATGAAGGCACTAGTCAACAGACACACACTAGAAAGTGGGATAAGAGTCATACATTAGAAGCTATTATTGGTGATTCCTCAGCTGGTGTGAGAACTAGGGGTGCAACTGCTAATGAATGCCTACATGCATGTTTTCTATCTCAAGTAGAGCCCAAGAAAACTGAAGAAGCCCTATTGGATCCTGATTGGATATGTGCTATGCAGGAGGAGCTGAATCAGTTTAAGAGAAACAAAGTTTGGAAATTAGTTCCTGCACCAAAGAATAGAAGCAGAATTGGAACTAAGTGGGTGTACAGGAACAAAATGGATGAAAATGGAATTGTTACTAGAAACAAAGCAAGGCTAGTTGCTAAAGGCTACTCACAAGAAGAGGGAATTGACTATAATGAGACTTTTGCCCCTGTTGCAAGTCTAGAAGCAATAAGAATTTTTCTGGCATTTGCTGCACACTCAAATTTCAAGGTGTATCAAATGGATGTCAAGAGTGCTTTTCTTAATGGTGAACTAGAAGAAGAAGTTTATGTGCAACAACCACCTGGCTTTGAAGATCCAAAATTTCCTAACTTTGTTTACAAATTACTCAAGGCTCTATATGGATTGAAACAGGCACCTAGAGCCTGGTATGACACACTGTCAGAATTTTTACTCAAACATGATTTTACCAGAGGTACTATTGATAAGACTCTCTTCTACAAGAAGCATGGTGAAGATATGATCCTAGTTCAAATTTATATGGATGATATCATCTTTGGATCTACAAATGAAAAGCTGTGTCAAAGATTCTCTAGGCTAATGCAGAGTGAGTATGAAATGAGCATGATGGGAGAATTAAGTTACTTCCTTGGCCTTCAAGTTAGTCAAAGAAGTGATGGTATTTTCATCAGCCAAACCAAATATGTGAATGACTTATTAAAAAAATTTGGTATGGTGGATAGCTCACTTGCATCTACACCTATGTCTGCTGCAACCAAGTTGGATGAAGACAAGAAAGGCAAGAGTGTGGATATTTCAAGCTACAGAGGGATGATTGGATCATTGCTTTATTTGACTGCTATTAGACCAGACATCATGTTTGCTACTTGTCTATGTTCCAGATTTCAAGCCAATCCAAAGGAATCACATTTGATGGCTGTAAAAAGGATTTTCAGATACTTAAAGGGAACTCCAAACTTGGCATTATGGTATCCTAAGGGAACTGGTTTTGAAGCTGTTGGATACACAGATGCAGATTTTGTTGGATGCAGGGTTGATAGGAAAAGTACTAGTGGAAGCTGTCAATTTCTTGGTCAAAGACTTGTATCCTGGTATAGTAAGAAATAAGAAATTATGTCAACTTCCACAGTTGAAGCTGAATATATAGCTGTTGGAAGTTGTTGTGCTCAGGTGCTTTGGATTGGAAATAAGCTAATGGACTATGGTCTAATGTTACACAAAATTCCCATTATGTGTGATAATACTAGTGCCATATCTATAGTTGCTAATCCAGTTAATCATTCTAGAACAAAGCACATTGATAGTAGGTACCATTTTATCAGGGAACATGCTACAAATGGTACCATTGAGCTCATTTTTGTTCCAACAGAAAAATAATTAGCTAGCATTTTTACTAAACCTTTGGATGAAGCAACCTTCACTAGACTTGTGAGTGAAATTGGAATGCTCAATTCTTCATCCTAAGGCAAAGAACTCAGCTAATGTGTTGCAGCAGATTACTTTCTAATAAATCAACCTAGTTTAATTTAATTGGAAATTAACTGAAATATGAATTATAAATATTTCAGAATCTCTATATATTTATTTTTCTTAAAAATTCAAAAATTAACTTAGAATATTTCAAAATTCTAAGTAAACTGCTCAGTTGTTAATTTACATCTTAAATGTGTAAAATTAACACAAGGCAGAATTACAGTACTCAAAGTTATAGAGAACTGAGTTCTCGATAAGTCAAAATGACTTATCGACAAGTCATTTTAGATTTCTCGAGTGAATCCTCAACAAGTCTATTTACAGACATCTCGAATGACTTCTCGATAAGCTCTATTATGACTTATCGATAAGACCATGTAGAGTTCTCTAATAGTGTTAATTCACAGAGTTCTCGACAAGGATATTTTGAGACTTATCAATAACTCAGAACTAAAATAATTTAATTCAATGAATTATTTTAGACAAATACTTTTGGAAAATTTATTCTAATTTTAATTTGATTCAATTCAAATAAATTAGAATTATTTCAGTCCTTTTTGGACAAACGGGGCATTTATCAGAGTTCTCGATAAGTCATTTGACTTCTCGAATGTACCTTTTTCATATTCAAAATTACTTCTCGATAAGTTTAATATCAAACGTTTATTTGACTTCTCGATAAGTATTTTACTTTTTCTATAAATACCCAGACTTCTCCATTAATCTTAACTTGGAATTTCTCAAAATTCTAAGTAAACTGAATATTTATTACGTCATATCTTCAATATGTGAACTTAATGAATAACAGATCAAAAGAAGCAAAAAGTATGAAAAACTGAACAAATTTAATTCATAAATTCTGTTCATAAAAATACTTTTGACATACTTTGTCTCTAAATTTCTCTGACTTATTGACTCATTCACATGCTTATATGATTTTTTGCTTACATGGAAATATGTTAGTCCAATGTTAGTAGACTAGTACATTATTTGTGTTGTTTTGAGTATGCTGATAGTGTTAAATTTATCTGATTACTTGCTGAGAGGGAGAGTTACTTTTTGTGTAGGGAGTACGTGCTTATTTGCATGGAGAATAGTTACTCTTTAAAATAAACTAATATTCTTGAGTACTTGCATGGGGAATGGTCACTAGTCATTTCTAGCTGTCTAGTAGGTTTATGTGATTATTACTCCTATTATTCGGGCAACTCAAGAGTCTCTTGGTTTCTATCTTTACTCCCTCTATAAATTAAAACGCTTCACTCTTTATCACTTCATCACTCTCCTACTCTCAACAAACATCAAGTTTCAAACTCACCTCATGTTCATCTTTCTTTCTCTCATTCAAATGGATGCCCCAGTCTTCTACAGACTTGTTAATGGAGTTTACCACCTGGTCCATCATTTGGATGATGATCTAGTGTATTTTGATCCTTTCAGACTTCGTGTCCGTCTCAAGGGGGTTATTTATAGCCCCTTTGATATTCCACTTGAGGTCTTTTACGAACTCTCGTGGGATGATCAAATCGACATTCTTTTCTTTGGGATGGAAGCCTCTTTCGAGCAGGAGAGACGAGCCAGGGTGGCTGAGCAGCAACGCCTTGCTGCTTTGGAGTTGCAGGAGAGGATCATCTCTCTTGCACACTCCATGTCCAGAGCTTACCAGCGCAGGGCACGGAGGTTGGAGGCCGAGAAGAAGGAGTCTGAATTAGAGTATTAAGGATTAGGATTTACTTGTTAATCTATGTCTTAATGTACTATGTTTTTTTAATGAAAGTTTTGATTCTTGTCTGAAAGTTCTGATTCTTGTCTTGAAATCTTTTGTTTGAGTAATAATTACTATGTGTTTATATCTGTATTAAATTTTGTCTTTTCTGCAATAATGCTTGCAACTGAAATATCTTACAATGTGTTTGTCTAATGAAACTTCAAAGAGATACAGTTGTTCAATGCATTTCAGGTCTAATACAAAACATCAACAGGGAATTCAAATAATCAATTCACACGTATTAGTGATCAAACTGCGGCCAAATCACCTCAAAACCAAACTGTGGTTTACCTAAGCACAGCAACATAAACACAAACTTAAACACAATCCCACTCAGGTGACTCTCAAAAGCCACTTGTTTTATAAAAGGACAACAATTTCTTGATGACCTTCAGATTGATTCAGTTGTTTGAGAAAAGAATCCACCAAATATGAAAGTTTATCAGTTTACTGAATATTTCATGAATGTTTCTCTTGCACCTTCATGTGCACAAACAGTCTTCACAGACTAAAAGGTTTGAGGGTAGTACTCCTGAGGGGGAGCCATCTAAATCCTCTCCAATTCAATTGGAGGTTCCTCAAAAAGGAACAACTCCCCTCATAACTCTAGCAGAAGCTGTCTTAGTAGTCAAAGCTAGAAGAACAATTGCCTATGACAATGTCATAAGAAGGGCAATCTTATCACATTTATGTGATAGTGCTCTGCAAGGTGCACAAAGGTTTGAGGCTGGTGTACATGACCGTAACCCAGTCAAATCCTCTCCGATTCCAATGGAGGTTCCCACTACAAGTGGAGGACAACACACTGTCACAACCACAGAGCAATCTGTGAGTCAAACTATGACCCCAGTCATAGATGCTAATGCACTCATTTTTCTGGTGAAATGAGTATGATTAGCCCTATATGGTCTTCCTCTAATCATATGATCACAGATTACCTCTTCTCAGCCACCTCTTATTTCTGTAGGTCAAACAATATTTGAGCCTTTCATGTGCGGATAAGAGAAAAGACTGAGTGAAAAACACAGAATAAGAGAGGTAGGATCCTTCCTGGCAAAAGGAGAGGTAGATGAATGTATGGATTTAGTAATCCTTGTGAGGGAATTCTAACTCTCAAAAGTCATGAGACTAGTGCAATGAGATTTTCTGAGACTACTTATTCAAAAGAACAGAGAGCTTAGGACTTTTATCGCTAACAGACTTTCTCTGCAGATCTAAGTGAAACTTCAATTTTTTTTAAACTTATCACCATGAATATCAATGAAGCTTGAAGCTGCAAACAGTGCTCCAAATGGACAATGACAACAGCTTGAACAATGTGCATTTAGCTGGATCTTTCTTCCTGGAGATAATGTCAAAAAGGGGGAGAATATATCTAAATGCCAAAACAGCTAATGGATGTTGAATAAATCTAAATGCAACTCAACAAAAGAAGACCTGATGGGAAGATTGGTTTTGGTTTCTACATTTGGATAAAGTTTTGACATCATCAATCAGAACTTATGCATAATTTCATAATGAACAAGTTGGGGGAGATTGTAATATATAATAGATGATGTCAAAGATTACTGGAGCTAATAATATCATTAACATCTATGATCTGAGTATATCAGAAGATCAGAAGAGTTGAAGGCAGCAGACAAGAGCAGAATATCAAAGGATGGAAAATTTCTGAATATAAAAGCTGGCTCTTTATCAAGATACAGGACAGGGATGTTAGCTAGTTATCCTAAGCCAGATTTGCTAAAAATAATAGAGGCTCTAACTAACACCCCCATCCTAGAAGAATTGGAAATACTTGTGCAAATTAAGAATATAATTGAGAAAGAATTAGACAGCTCAGTCTTTACTTAATTATTGTAAACTGTCAAATATTCATTGTACAAGTGTTGTATCAGCTTTTGTATCATTTTATTTTCATTCTTTAACTTGGGGTTAGTCTTGTTAACAGGCATGAATTTGTGATAAACAATCTTCTCACAAATTGGGGGAGATTGTTGTGCAAGACATGCCTGTATCATAACAAGACTAAGTCATACTGACAACCCTGAGATTAGTTGTACTGTAACCTTAATCTGTAATTCATACTTGTAACACTTAATGTCTGTAAAATGTAATGGAGCAGACTGGAGCATTTTTCTCTAAACAGTGTCAAGCCTAAGAATTCTATCTGGAAGAAGATCAAGAAGATCATGCGTCAGAAGAATTATAAAGAAGCTTGGAGTTGAATAAATCTGTTTGGTGTAAAACATTCTAAGTCAAGATCTTTACAAGTCATAGAATTAGTGTAATAGAAAAGTCATTCGAGATCTCAGAAAGACCTATCGAGAACTCAGGAATTGTCTATCGAGAACTCTAGAAATGCTATTGGAGATATCGATAAGTCAGATACCCATTCGAGAACTCAGAGATATCGACAAGTATACATTCATTAGAGAATCTGAGTTATCGATAAGCCAAAGTCCATTAGAGAACTCTGAGTTATCGATAAACCAAAATTCACTAGAGAACTCAGAGTTGTCGATAAGTCAAGTCAACAATGAAGTTTCAGAGATATCGACAAGCCAACATGCCTATCGAGATGTCGAGTTCTCTACAGCTTTATTGTAGATCTCGAAGTGAAGAAATTTCTCTAAGTACAGAATTGCAGAACAGTTTAATATCCAAGGTTGCAAATCAACAAACAATTCACATAGCTGGATTGACAAGTCTACAAAAAGCAGCTTGAGAGATGTGCAAGATCAATGGCAAAGATTAACTGACAGAGGAGATTAAAGTAATCACGGGATGCTAAAGATATGCTAAGCCAGAAATGGAAGATTTGCTTTTCTATAAATAGAAATGACAAGCGACAGTTTAGAAAAGATAATAGCATGTTTATTATCCACTATGTAAACCAGCAGTTAACTGAGTTATAAAGTTAACACTGGTCCTCTAGTTAAAGAAAGAACAATCAAGATAGAAAATCTGGTAATTCTCTCTCAAGAAAGAAGCTAAGTTCTAAAATAAGAACTTAGAGATTTTGTAGCAAAACACTGCTTGATTTTTAATATAAAATTAAGTGTGTTTTGAAGATCTTTGTTTTACATATTTGCACAGTTATTTATGTTTAACATCTACTCTACTAAATCATTGATAACAACCAACTGCTAAATCCAAAGTCGATAAAAATTAAACATTTAAAGCCAAAACACATTCACCCCCCCCCCCCTGTGTTGTATTCATACCCAACACAAAACGATCCAGAACGAACCAATATTCCATAAATATAAATAGCCTATTTCTTATTTCATTTATTTCATTTATTTATTTGCAACCAGTAAAAATACAGTAAATACAGAGAAAACCATAGAAACCGATACGTTCCTGAGAATCAATCGTACGAACGAAGGCGTTATCGAACTTCGATTCGGGCATGCATCATATCAAAATGAAGCTCTTAAAATCTTCTTTCTGAATCAATCATCAGTTTTTGCCCAGAAATGAAGGTTATTTTCTAATTTAATTATGTTAATTTGAATTATTTAGTGAATAAAATATGAATTTTTGCAGACGTGATTATTTGAGTTTTTTGATGATTCCATGTTGTAGAGCATGTTTTTCTGGTCAATTTCATATATTATACTTCAAAAATAGAGTTCAATAACATGTTTAAAATAGTTTTTGATTATCTGATTCGAAAATTAGGGTTTATTTGATATGAATGTTCTTAATCGAGAATTGGGTGTTTCTGCCCTGTGGGTTATTAGTTGTTTTTGATGATTGAATCATGTTCCTGAGAAGATTTGCAAACGATTCATATATCTGTATGTATCAAACGGTTCCTAGACTGTTCGAATCGATCGATTTAAAAACCGACAGAGTTCATGGTTGAACCCGCCGGATCTCTTGTTCCAGTTGTTGTTTATGTTGTTAAATGATCAGTCTGAGTTCGCAGGAGAGTGGGGAACAATTTCACAACAGAAAACGATGCCAGAGGTCGAGTTTTGTAGGCGAATGAAGGTCGCCGGATTCCGGCGACGGCCACCGGAAACTGGGTTCTTCCCAGAAACCGGCGGGTCGTCCCGACCCGGTTACCGGCCCGTTTTTTAATCAAAACCCGGTTTTAATCCCCAGACCCGGGTGTTGGGTTATAAAAAACTGTTTTTGCATTTTTATGTTTTAAAATCTATTTAAAATTCTTTTTCTTATTTACAAAAATCATTTTTATTTTGAAAATCATTATTTTTAATTCTGAAAATTTATTTTAATTCAAAAATAAATCCAAATTATTTATTTAATTAATTTTAGTTGATAATTAATTATTTAATTAGTCAATTAATTTAAATATCAATTGATTAAGTAATTTAATTAGTTATTAATTAATTTTAATTGATTATTTAATTAGATTTAATTATTTATTTTGATTTAAAAATTCTGAAAAATAGTTTCGAGCTTTAAAATATTATTTTAAATTATTTTCCTAACTCGATAATTCTTATAAAATTATTTTCGGGTGTTTGAGCCCAATTATTTAATTATTAAATGATTCGGAGTCCAATTTTTATTCCGAAAATGTTCAAAAATTCATAATAAGTCAACCGTTCGTCCGATTAATACGAAACGAACGCCTCTAGACTTAGAAAAATATTTTGCTTTCAATTAAAATAATTTCGAGACCCGATTCCTTTTGTTTCAAAAGGTCGCTTATTTAACAAGTTATTCTGAGTCAAGTTTTGATCGATAAATTATATTTTTGACCCGATTTCAATTTTGAACACACCGAGTCGAATGTTTTGACAAACCGAGTCTTATGTGATATGAATTATGTGATACGTGAGTTATGTGTTTATATGTTATGTGAATTATGTGTATATGTGGGTTAAGAGTCCTGTGTTTGGCTGTTATTTTATGTGCGGGCTATGGTATGGGTAGACGATAAGGTATTGACGCGCAGTTCATCGAGTGATTATCGTTTAGGCCATTAGAGTTATATTTTATAATTATAGATGCGGATCGTTCAAGTGATCAGGATAAGACGTTGGATAAAGAATGAGATGGAATGGTATTGGATATCTGACTTCTAGCAGTAGCAGGAGAAGCATATTAGTAAAATGTTGAAAAGAAGGATGGTGATGTTTTGAGACAGAATGTCAGAATTGATGTGTCTTTGCGAGTGTGGCTAACTACTAAAACCCAAAGGCAAGTACCCCTGACTTCCATTATCGTTCAAGTGATATTTATTTCGAATCATATTATGCAAGTATCCCTATCATCACTTATTGTTCAAGTGATATTTATTTTAAATCTTTTTATGCAAGTATCGCTTTCCGTATTCTAAGTTCAGAATAGATAAATGTTTTACATATCGCTGAATTAAAATGGTTATCATGCAAGTACCCTATGTTATTCTATGTTCAGAATAGTTAAATATTTTACTTACCAAATTTGGATTTATACATGTTTTGGATTTTGAGAAAGATGATTTTGTTGCGAGTATTCCTGCCCAAGTGAATGGGGGAATAAAATTATTTAGGATGTCGAATGATTCGGCTCCTTTTTCAATAAAAAGGTTTTTAAGATTGGAATGGTTACTGGTTATTGGTTACAGCGTAGGTGATCGAGATATCGGTCCAACTGTAATATCTTTCAAGGTTAGTTATGCCTTTTCTGGCACCCTATAGATACCGTATGGCTTCGGGATATGAGTAGTACCTATATTTACGGTATGGCTGCGGGATACCGGTGTTGTTTTTCGACTGATCATCGGGAAAAACATGAAATGTTATTGGTTCCAATCTAAAATATGGTTTTCTAAATTGTTTTGATAATCATAGAACAAATGATTTATCAACTGATTCTGTTTTGGATTAAAAGTGAATTGCGGTTTTGATTCAAATTCTGATTTATGCTGATACTTACGTTATTGTTAAATATCAAAGGTGGTATTAGTATAGATGATTGATGTTGACTTCAATATGGGTGTTATGAGCATCAAAGTTCGTACTGATATCTAATTTGATATGACAGCAAAATAAGTATTAATTTGAAGAGTTCGGTTTTGAGTAAAGTTTATGATTCAATCCATAATCATTGCTTCTTGTTGTTGTGGTTTACGATATTTCCGTAAACCCTGTTTTACGAGTTTTATTCTCGTCAAGATTCAAAGCATTGCTGAAGCATTTCGCTCAAAAGTATCAAAATGGTTTTGAATACAATTAAAGAATCAACTATGGGGTTCCTCAACTAAAATTTTATGATTCAGTAATTATGATTTTAAATGTTCTGCTCTAATGCAGATGTCAGTTTTATATCAAAACGACCCTATATTTGTTATAAAGACCTTGCTGAGCATTTTTTTCGCTCATACTTGCCTGTTTTTAAATTTAACCTCCAGTGAGGATTAGCTTGCGCTGTTTAGCTACGTAATTTGAGGAAGCCAAGAAGAAGCATTTGGAAGGTGGTTGGTCCAGGGTTTGCAGACTAGTGTAAGTTTTATTGTATAAAGTTGTTTATATTATATGATATTATAGTTGTATATTTTATTTGGGCCTAGTATACTTCATTTCGAAGTTATACTAGTGGGTTTAGTTTTGAGTTGGAATTTATTGAAAAGAGTTTTAAAAGAAAGTGAAAAAGTTATTTATGGAATTTGGATATCTTGTTTCTAGAACTGTAACCTTAAAAGATCTTGGATTAGTTTGCGGTCATAAATGATAAATATCTTCCGCTGGCATTTGTTTATTGATTAAACAGGTTAATTTGGATTGAGGTTTTATAGTGATGACCAAATCCTCTGACCCCGGATTTGGGGGAGTTACATATATGGTTGGTTATTGCACCGTCATCAGAAAAGAATGTAAATTCTCCACACCATAATACAACATTTATGGCTTTAACCAGAATTACTATATTCCTTTGGCACTACCGTCTATAATTGCTCTCTTACACTTAAAGTGTCGGCCACCTCATTGGCATATCCTGATAGTAATATTTCCTTACAATCAATGTCATTTGAACCACCTTCAACTAAATTTTCTGCCTCATTTCCAATCACTGCTTATGTGAAAATGCTCTTCTTAAGTTCTGGTGAGAAAAAAATATCACCATTTTTCCATAAGTTATTGCCTTAGTCTTTAAATATGAACATCATCACAGCTGACTCTCGATCTTACTTAGGTCTCTTATCTTGGGTCCTTCTTGCCTTAAACAATTTTGACCTTCACTGGTTCGATCCATAATTTCTCATGGTTTAACATGTGCCCCACCTGGCATCCTTATTTTTACGTCATATTTTATTTACCAAAATTTTTATTTGGAAAACTTAAATATCACCTCTCTTCTTGTAACCTCTCCAAGGTTATCCTTAAATCATTCTTCCTGTACTCCCTAGGTACAGGACATATCGAGATACCATTTACTAATACTAGAACCATTCTCTATATAGTTCTGAAAACTTTCCCACTGATCTTTGAAGGTCGTTGTTACCTTAGTACTTCAATTCGTACTATCAAACTCATTATTTCCTATTAAGGGTGAAATGCCAGCCTTTATGCATTCCCCCATGGTTCATCTCAAGTTATCGAGATTATATCCTTAATTCCACCTTTAAAACAGTACTTGTATCCTCCCATGGATAAATCAAGTATTAAATCCCTGATAAGGGTATCTGATTCAAGCATTCTTACCTTGATAGTCTTTACCTAGTTTCACAATTGCATCCCTATTCAAACCGAGGTCAATTCATATGGCTTTCAAAGGATAACGATGATTATCCGCTTTTCTTCCTTGATTTGGTAATGATAGCAGGGAGGTTCTGGAATATATTGGTCATGTTCAACATGAACTTCTTCTTACTAAATCCTCATTTACTTTTGTTGTTTATCTCAATAGTCATCTCAATATTGGGATGCCTTTTATACCCGGCATCTCCCCTTTAGGTATCAAGTCACAGGTGTTAAATAAACTTCAAGTTCTTGAAGGTCAACTTTCTTTATTTAATAATATAAATTCTTACTTTCTTGTCTTCTCCGTCCATTCGTGCTTCCTTATCAATCCATCGATATATCTCAAAGTTTCATCGAATACTCCCAACTTAAAGGGGATTAATTATACATATCGCGTATGCCTTCAAACCTTGATTTTATCTCATGACTGAAAGAGATATGTCCTAAGTCCAATCATGTATGAGGATTTAGGAATAACTTTTAAGTAATCTGATTGATTTCATTGATATTAATAAAAGACTTGTTTTATTTTTATTGCGGGCTCTATCTATTTAAATGTTTAAATAAGATATACCACAGTTTAGAGTAAAGCTTTTTATGGATTATGATGAGATCATAATAATGAGACCTAAAAGATGATAACTCTAAACTTAAATAGTTCCTGGTCGTAGGATTACTAACTGGTAATTAATAATCCGCAAAGATCGGTACATACTATGCTTGCTTCATTATGAAGGATATCTGTTCTCATAGACATTTGTATGGTGACCCTATAGCTAGTATGTAGGTGCTTATTATAGAATAAGTTCACTGAACATGACTCACACAGCTGAACAACTGATGGAGTTCACTCACGTGTCAGTAGTTGTTCACATAGTGATAATTGTACAAGTATCCTTATACTTGAGGTCATCATAGTCATCTTGTGCACACTGAACTATACTTTGGTTTAGTTCTTACTCTCAAGGGACAATTATAAGGGCTCTACTGGGTATGGAAATTTGTACACGAAGATAGTGTATGATCAATAAAGGATCTACCCCTTACAGTGTAGGAAGAGAATGTTCAATGCTGATCCACTTATGTTAGTTCAGGAATCTCTGGCCATAGTGAATGAAATTAGAAAGGAGTTTCTAATTTACATTAAATAGAACTAAGCATAGTGAATGGGAAAGCAAGTGATTAAATAAGATAGGTTTGACACAAGTTCCATGCCTTGTTTTTAATCGTGACATTGCAGGGTAGAAGGAATTAATTATACGGTAACTACTCAATGAATAGGTTCATGGTATTCTAAGCAGTGAATTCGTATTATCCGAATAGTCGTGATATACTGAGAAGTATTCCTCACCATGTAGAATAAATATGATTAACTAATTAATCATATTTAATGAATTAGAGAATTTATATAAATAATGATAAAATAGTTTTTTATTATTTATTTCTACTACCGGCTTAATATTGAACCTACCGGGTCACACCATAAAAGAGAATGATTTAATGGTGGAGGAATTAATTAATAATGGCTGATAATTATTTATTTATGAAATAAAAAATTAATTGGAAAATTTAATAATTGATTAAATGAGATTTAATTGATTATAAATTAATTAAGAAAAGGTTCTTAATATTATTAATTAAGAATTTAATATTTGGAAATTAAATCAAGAGAGAGAATTATTTCTAAAGTGTTTAGAAAAAGGATTAATAATTAAAAGGTGTTTTAATTATTAATGAGAATAATAAAGGGTTAATAATAATAATATTTTATGGGAAAATTTTCAGCTGAAAATTTTGCCTATAAATATACTATTATAAACCCTATTTTTGCCTCAACCAAAAAGATTTACAAAACCCTAATTCTCTCCATCTCCTCCTCCTTCATTACATCGTTTTCTTGGTGGATACCGGTGGAATGCTTCACATTTGAGGAGCAGCTGCTAAGGATCTCCGCTCGTGGTTCTTGGATCGCTATTAAAGACCTCCATCTTTCCATTAATGTAAAGTTTCTTAAGGTAAACATACTAAACTACGAATTGAATATTATTTTTCGCTTGAATCCTGCGGAGTGTTTCGGTTTTTTTTAAGATTTAAATTTACGTTTTCGTTACGTTTATGTGCTAAAAACCCTTCAATGGCATCAGAGCTACTTGCGAAAAGTTTTTAATTCATTTATGTGTTTAACTGTTTTCGATATATGAGCATGTACGTGATTCAACATGATTTGATGTTGATATAATATGCTTATATATGTATGGTTTTGAATATATGATATTCATGTGAGTTGCATAGTCATAAGATGATTATATAATCTGTATATATACTGATATATACATGATTTATGTTTGTTCTAATTATGAGAATCATATTAGATACGGATTCTGAATTGGCTGCTGCAGATTTGCTGAAATCTGGGTCTGGTGTCCGATTTACGCAAACGAATACCCTATTCCATAGGTAAACGAGCGTCTGAAAAAAACTGATAGCTAAAGCTATCAGCGACTCGTCTGTAAGGCGTTTGACGTCGTTTAATGCCCTTAAACAGTGATTCTTGTTTTTCTGATTTGATTCTAATTTTTCTGATTTTTGTCATATTTTCTTTTTATGATTAGATCATGGATAATATGATATGTAAGATCAGATTATGTGTTTTAACATGCTTTTATGTGTTGTATGCGCATGGTGGATGGTTATGGCCTTTCGACCTTAGTGTAATGGTTTTGGTTTTGGTTTTAAATACGACTTGCATGTCGTCAATCTTTATAATCATAAATCTCGAATGTAACTCGAGTTATTCTTGTAAGTTCATTAGATTCGTTTTACTTTCAATCATGTAATGTAATTGAAGACTCAAGAAGGCTATCCAATGGAGGTGATACAAAGAAGAAGACGAGGCATATAAGAAGTCTAAATAAAGAAGAAGACTTATGTAATAAGTAGTTGTATTTATTTCCATCACCATATTAGATTGACCTTGTTCTTTATCATGAGCTTAATAAAGATCACATAGGATGGGGCCATAACCAAACACATTTACTTTATTGCACTTTACATTTACTTGTTTATTTAATTTTATATATGAGATATATGCCTATGTTTACCATGCGATGGTAGATTTAGGTAAACTTAAATCAATATAAGGCGTGCTCTAGAAAATCTAGAATAGGAATCGTTTCTTCCCTTAACAATAAATATTATGAATACGATCATGAGATTCTTGTGTTTATGAAACACGTAATTGAATATGAATTTTCAATATTGAGAGAAAGGATGATTCTGTCAACAACAGATTTCTATCTGTAAGAAAGGGTTATTAAGTGACGCCTCTTGACAATGCTCCACCCGATCTGGGAATCATCTGATTATCGATTATTGATTTGAAATATTTAATTTAAAAGGAAGAATCTCTTTATAATATGATTATGATAGTAACGTAATATAATTCCTCTAAAATTAAATAATATCAAGTAGTAATTGGCCAATGACACAACGGGCTTGTGTCGGTCATAGCCTTCCAACATGGTAGAAAGTGGTTCTTATTTTTAAATCATTGTCGTTTTGTGCTACAGCCGAGGGCTTTGATTTCGAAATAAGAAATACTTGTCTATTACATAGATATGTGTACATTGAATTAGAATCTAAAGGTCGATATGTGCTACAGCCGTGGGCCGTTGGAGACTGATTCAATTGTACGAAATGTTGGGTTAGACTTAACTTAGAATATTGAGTTTGTAGTGCCACAACTGTAATACCCCCAAATCTGGGGTCGGGGATTCGGGTTGTCACGAGTTCCATTTCCCTTATCAATACTTAATCTTAATAGTCAACCAACTATTGAGTACTGTGACCCCATAATATACACACACACACACCACAAGTTATAGTCTCAGAGATGAATGCCAAAAATAACACAAGTCATTTTATTCCACAATTATAAACCGTTACACCTTAAAAGGGTTTCTGAATAATTTACATATTCCTTGCCATTATTACAATTCATATTATACATAAGTCTGGTTCATCAATAGTTGAAAACCTAGCCTATTGGTAGCTCCTACCTCAGTTACGGCGGCATCAACGCTTCCAGAAAACTGCGGAACGTTTCCTAACCGCTTGCGAATTGGAAGCTTGGTCTTGTTCATCTTTGGGTCCCCTATACTAAGGGTATACGCAACTACTGCTTATCTCTAGCATAGGTATTATGCAACTATAAGCATTGAAATCAACAGATAGATAACCAGATTACGAAACAGACATGCATAAATATACCATATCAGCATGCTTCAATATATCGCAAAATTTGCTAATTAACCAACATGCATCTATCACAAGATAATGCATATACATATATACATCACAACAACTAGTATAACGGGTAGAAAACTTGCCTGAGCGACTGGGGGTGGTAAAAGTCCTGGGATGAGTCTGGTAACCTATAAACCACATATAAGTTGGAATTAAACCAAAGTCGCTTAAGAATCTATACTTAAACCAATTAGACTCTAACGCTCGCTTTGCGCTTAATGATTCTCTTAAGTCGCTCGAGTACCCTCGGCTCCACCATTTTTAATAAATTAACCATTAAGAGTTTTAAGGCGATTCTTTCACGAGTGCCTTACCAACTGCCTAATACACTTTACATAAATGTTTCATACTCCAATTAGTCATTTAAGGTCTTTAACCAATGTTTCAAAGTAAGGCGAGGGGTAGTGGTTCGTTCGCGAAACGCCGTTACTTAAAACGGTCGTTTCTCCTAAACCGTACATCGGATTCAAACGAACCACATATCAAAACGAAGCTCGTAACATGAACTATCTAATCATGGAAGTGGTTAAAACTTAACAGTGAGTTCTCGGGTCCTGATGTTAAGAACAAAACAGTCTAAAGTAAATCGGACATTACGACGACTATGTTTACGAGATTACCAATTTTTATCCTACTCCAAATCAACCACCAATCAATCACAATTCAACCATACAACCAAACTCGATATATAAAATGCTACAACAGCCCCAACAACTCAATATTTCCAATTTACACTACTTCCCAATCATGAACTAAAAGCTTACATAAGTTCTTTAACTAATCAACAAGATTTACAACTCCAAACACATCACAAAACCAACACATCTCTAAATACACAATAATCAAGCTTCTTATGAACCATTCCAAACACAAAAACTTTAAATATATAAAAGTAGGGCTAGGGTATGAGATTATACCTTCCTTGGTGAGTAAAAGTAACTAAGGAGCTTGGAATCACCCTTGAAAGTCCTTACCAAAACTTAATCTAAACAAAAACTCAAGAACAAAATTTTAAGTTCTTGAAAAACACTATTCACCCTCTTATTCCATGAATTTTAAGAAGAGATTGTGAAGGAATTTGAAGCTTAAACTTATAGGAGAGCTATATCTATGCATAAGGAACCTTAGATAATTATCTCACTAATTAATGAAGCTTGGAACTTGGATTTGGGTTTTTTTCTTCTTGAAATGGAAAAGGGTCGAGAGGTTCTCTTGGAAAAATGAAGTCAAGATGTGTTTTTGTGTTTGTGATTTGTTTTGCTTGGTTTCTAGGTTTTTGTTTTGTTTAATTACCCTTTTAACCATGTAAAATTGTATGGTTAATAATCAACCACAGTTCCTTCCTTTTTGGTCATGCTTAGGTCATCAATCTTATGTCATCTTCCCATGCTTGTCCTCTTCTTATTGGTTTGATGACATCATCCTCACTAACCTCTTTGATTAGCTTCTAATTACTTGGCTAATGACCGCTGATCTGTTATACGGTTCGCTTAACTTTCGTTTTCGTTTATCGGTTGAGGGATCATACCCGGGATCTTATTACTTGGGTTTCCTTAACCTTTCTCAATACATTATATTCCTTTTATGATCCTCTCTTATAATCCTTGAATTTAAATCCTTTTTATCATGTTACCTTATACTTAATTCTTTCGGTATCTAGTGGATTTTCGGGAAAAATCAAAGTATTCGAATTTGGATTCTGATGATCTTTACATACACTTATATACCATACAAAGTACTAATAAGATCTCAGAATAACAATAAAAGAACCCCTACATAGTGTGGCATGAAAAGTTTTCTTATTCAGCATAATCAGCAAAAACACTATTCATAAGGGTTACAAAAAGGTTCAAAATTTTGGGGCTATTACAGTCTCCCTTCCTTAAAAGGATTCCGTCCTGGAATCAAAATAGAAAATAAATAGGGATACTCTCTTAGAATTGCACTTTCTAACTCACACGTAATTTTCCCACATTATGGTTCTACCATCAAACTCTGACTAGTTTGATAACCCTTCTCCTAAGCACTTGTCCATTTTTGATCTATAACCCTTCCTGGTTGCTCCATATAGGTTACGTCTAGTTGCATGCCTATGCGCTCATATGCCCTTATTTGTCTGGCATCCGGATTACACTTTCATAACATTGATACGTAGAACACGTTATGAACTTGCTACATGTTCGGGGGTAGGGCTAGCTCATATGCTAACTTCCCAATACGTCTTAATACCTCAAAGGGTCCAACAATTTGTGGGCTTAGCTTTCCTTTCTTTCCGAACCTCATCCATCCTTTCCAAGGGAATACCTATAACAGCACTAGGTCCCCTACTTCCTATTCCTTGTCCTTTCGTGTCAAATCAACATACTTCGTGTTCCCATCTTGGGCTACTACCAGCCGTCCTCTGATTAAATCTATTATATCCTTGGTCCTTTGGACCACTGCTGGTCCGAGCATCTTGCGCTCTGCAATCCTCATCCTAACATAAGGGAGATTGACATTGTCTTCCCTCAAGGATCTCATAAGGCGATACCTCGATACTGACATACGATCGATTATCGTGAGAAAACTTAATCCGCGTTAAGTGATCATTCCAAATTATTTCAAATCTATTGCACAGAATTTCATCATAACTTCTAGCACTATAGCTTTTGCTTCTCAATACCCATTCTTTTCCAGTTCGTAATCGTTACTATCTTCCGTACAGGATACTATTCTAGATACACCTTTACTCGCTAGATTTTTATAACCTCTTAATAATCGCGTCAACCTTAGTATCATGGACGTGTTAGAATCGGAATACCACCTTACTTGGTACCACTTCATCTCTAGCTGCCTCCATCTTCGAAAGCTTGATCCATCATATAGAAGTAAAGGAATTTGTTAAGAGATCACTATGATCATGAACACTTGTTCTATTTCATAGTTAGTACAGAAGGTGGCCAGCCTTTAGTACTTGACAAGCAATTAAACAACATGTGGTATCCTACTAGGCTTCTATCACACAGATAGATAGTCATTCGGCAATACCTCCCCTTCTGAAAGTGTTGTTCTTCTCAGCTTATATGAAATGAAAAGGAGAGAAAAGAACGAATTGAAGAGAATTGTATATATATAAAATATACTGCCACAAAATATCTGGCTTGGAATCTACCTCTGAACTATAGAGGTCTATCATAGGAGAACAAAACATATATGTATATATATCAACATCAGGTATTATAACATCGTATTTCACATGCCTAAATATTTTTGATATTCTGTCCATCATTCAATGGACCCATGCTCTTGCTCGAGCTTATACACAATCACCTTTGAAACTCCCTCGACATCAAAAATCGAATATGGGATTTCATTCTAGACATCATCGTTACTAGAATTCTATGCTTGCACCGCAACCTTCCTCATATAGTAATACGACTCTTTTTTCATAAGAGGGAATAAATATTCAATAGGTAGATACTCTACTTAATTAGTCTATCAATGATAACTTATACACTACCACGACCCGATTAGTGGTACTCAATCTCAACATCCATTCCAATACAACTCTCACGATTGTAAGTAATTGGCTCATTACTCGTAGAATCATTCCTGCATTACTGTGGTCCATCATTGACCTACTGTAGTCATTCATTTTCCATGAAGTCTTAATAGCTAACCATACGGAGTCCATACATATCGTATCGAATTCTTCTAAGGAGGTAACATGATCACCGTTCATGATTCATGAAGAACACTCTTGAACTTGACGTACATATGACATGAAGCAGATAAAATTGCAGAAGAGTTTCAATGAAAGCAACGATAGCAGGTTAATACCATTATTAACCATATGTCTTTATTAGGAGACATGAAGCTCAAAGGTTCATTTAGTCATTTCGTAACATGGTCCTGGCTTATCTTAAGATATGACCCTCTAAGATAGATAGCCCGCTCACGGTGATTACAAAAATTAATCTTTACCCAACTACTATCACGGTTGAGTATCGCACAATCATCAGAAGGAATGTCAATCTTCCACACCATAATACAAACTTCACGGTCTTAACCATTATCACTATATTCCTCTGACACGAGCGCCTATAATTGTCCTCTTACACTTAAAGTGTCGGACACCTCTTTGGCCTTTCTTGATAGTAATATTTCCTTACAATCAATGTCATTTTAACCACTTTCACTAAATTTTCTACCTCATTTCCAATTACTGCTTGTGTGAAGATGTTTTCCTTAAAATCTGATGAGTAAAAAAAAATATCACCATTTTTCCATAAGTTATTGCCTCAGTCTTTAGAGGTTAATCATTGTCACGACTCACTCTCGATCATACTTAGGACATCTTTTATCTTAGGTCCTATTGCCCTGAACAATTTCGACCTTTACTGGTTCGATCCATACTTTCTCGTGGTTTAACACGTGCCCCACTTGACATTATTATAATTACGTCACATTATCTTTATCAAAATTTATATTCTTGAGAACTTTGAATATTACCTTTCTCCTTGTAAAACCTCTAAGGTTATCCTTAAATCCTTCATCATGTACACCCTAGGTACAGGGTATATCAAAATACCATTTACTAATACTAGAACCATTGTCTATGTACTTCTGAAAAATTTCTTTACTAATCTTTAAAGGTTGTTGCTACCTTGAACCTTTCCAATTCATACTGTCAAAACTCATGCTGTCCCAATTAAGGGTGGAATGCCAACCTTTATGCATTCCCCTAGGATTCGTCTCAAGTTATCGAAGTTATATACTTAATTCCACCTTTAAAAAGGTACTTGCATCCTTCCATGGATAAATCAAGTCATATATCCTTGATAGATCATCTTATTCATCATTCCCACCTCGATAGTCTATACCTAATTTCATAATATCATCCTTATTCAAATTGAGGTCAATCCATATGGCCTCCAAAAGATAACAATGGTTATCCGTTTTTCTTTCCTGATTTGGTAATGATAACATGGATGTTCTGGAAGATATTGGTCGTGTTCAACGTGAACATCTTCTTAATAAATCCTCATTTTCTTTTGTTGTTTATCTCAACAGTCATCTCAATGTTGGGATGTCTTTCATACCTGGCGTCTCCCTTTCTGGGTATCATGCCACCGGTCTTACACTTCACATTCTTGAAGGTCACTTCCTTCATCCAATTTTCCTAATTTCCTACTTTCTTGTCTCCTCAGTCTATCCGCATCTCATTATTTATCCTTCGAACTATCTCAAGGTTTCCTCGAATTCTCCCAACTTAAAGGGGGTACAATATGTACATCTCTTATGCCTTCAACCATCAACTTTAACTCATAGTGAATCATCCTCATCCTGACGATCACATACTTTTCTATTTCTATTACTATGATTTTTTAGGGTTTCCTCATACCCAACTCCCTTATCATTCCTCAAACTCTATCACCTTTATATTCCTTTCCACTTCAGTTTCTTTTTATTTTCCTTTCTCTTACAATCATTTCATGAACCCACTAATTATTTACTTCAAACATCACGTCGTTCTGGGATTCTTGTCCTCAGAGCGAATCTTTACAACTTTTACAACTTAGATTCATAATTCATCATACTCGTCCGCTTTTGTTCTGGCTCTAAAGCTTTTACAATACCTCCATAACCTTGGGAAGTACTTTCCCGAAAACAATTGTCTGAACTTTAATCAGTTTATTATAACTTCTGGCTCCGTGCCTTTCTTGGTCTTTCACCAGCGGGTGGTCTCTCTCTTAGGAGGGTAAGTGACAAAAATAGTCTTTTATGCTTCATCACTCATTTAGAATCTCAAATGATTCCTATATTTCCTTTAGCCAGGCTCTCGCCTCTACTGGGTTTGCTTGTTCCTGGGAATTCTGAGAGCTTAGCGACTTAAAGGTCCTGAAAGAATTTCCCACCGCACTGTCTCCTCAGGGTGGTGGGTGGGGATAATAGTCTAAGTTCTTTTTAGATAGGTCCATGAATTTCCATATAGGAGTACCATCTCGGGTCTCCTTTCCTTACTCGACCTTTTATTTCCTTAGTATGAAATGTTTCATCCTTCTCCCATACTTGGAGTTATCTTATACGTTAAAATCCTTATTTTCCACTTCATTATGTTCTGGGTTCCTTATATCTTAATTGCGACCTCCCTGATTATCACATTCAAGGGTTGCCCCTAATTTTATTCCTCGTGGGCGCATAATGCTTGGAAAAATTTTGAGAATCTCTGGATATTTGTCTTACTTTGCTTAAGTCTTTCCCTCGTTCAGTCCTTGCATGATTGCAAATTATGAATTCTCAAGTTCTATAAACTTCATGACACTCTCTTAAGTGTTAATAGTGCAATTAACAATATCAACTTATCCAAACAAACTGATCTGAACTAAAACTAACGAATATATATAACCATTTGTTCGAGGGTACAACAACTGAACACATTAAAGAGAATTACATCATTTGATCTGATCGCTTCTATCCCAAAAGTACTACCATAGATAATCATCTAGTCATTAAAACTAATCATTCATAACTTAGGCTAATCCTCCAAAAGCGGTGCTACATGAAACCCTTGTCTGATTACCCAGACCCTGCACACTATTATGGATCAAGAAATGCGGGCACGCACGACATCCCTAACCTGCTCCATTAAGGCGGTGATGAGGTCTAAGATAGTCGCAAGTAGAGCTGGATCAATCTGACCCTCAAGATGGCCTCTAGCTGTAATTCGGGTGGTAGCCTCAATCCTTTCCATGCTATAAGCTAATCATGCCGGAAGTACCCCGCCCTCAATTCTTGGTGCAGTAAGTCGGTCCAACAGATCACTTCTAACATTACGGGCCTCAGACAGGCCACCCCAAGTCATATGATAATTGGCGATAAGAGAAGCCTGAGTGGTAGCATCTAGCAGTCCATGGGGTGCAGGTGGTACAGACCCAGGAGATCCAAATGGATAACCAAGCACGGTATCAGGTGACAATGGTGCAAGAGATAAAGGTGGCATTTCCTCAGTAGGTGATGGGCTCTGTACAGGGGAGGGAACAGGAATTGGTGGAACCTCATGGATGTCTCTGATACTGGTATAATTGGTGTCGTGGAAGGCCCCACTCCTTCTGCCCTCATTAACCTTTGTGCCATTGGTAACTCTTCATCCTCTAGTGCCACCCTCGCGGGCCATTCTTGCTCTAGTAGTCGCCCTGACTACGGTCATCAATTCCTCAGCGGTCCTCTCTTCATTCTCGTTAGGATCCTCCACGAGATCCTCCTCAGCAAAAATCCCGTCTGGGATAACATCCTCAACCGCAACATTCTCAATATGAATCTCATCTGATCCCTCGTTAGGGTACTCTATCGGATTCACAACTTGATCTCCAACATGTAATAAAACATCCTCATGATGATGCTCCTGAACCTCAGGGTTCGGTGCCCCGCTGCCCTATACGAGAACGAACTATGTTACTATCATAATATTTATAAGGGTTCCCGTAAGGGTTTTAACAGTCAGTACTATGTTAGGTAGCCCGACTATGAACTTGGAAAGAGTTCTTATTATCTTAGTGAATTTATTATCTTAACGTCACATCATCTCTGAGGTTTATAACGCTTGGCTCTGATACCATTTCTGTAACACCCCCAAATCCGGGGTCGGGGATTCGGGTTGTCACGAGTTCCATTTCCCTTATCAATACTTAATCTTAATAGTCAACCAACTACTGAGTACTGTGACCCCACAATATACACACACACACACACCACAAGTTATAGTCTTAGAGATGAATGCCAAAAATAACACAAGTCATTTTATTCCACAATTATAAACCGTTACACCTTAAAAGGGTTTCTGAATAATTTACATATTCCTTGCCATTATTACAATTCATATTATACATAAGTCTGGTTCATCAATAGTTGAAAACCTAGCCTATTGGTAGCTCCTACCTCAGCTACGGTGGCATCAACGCTTCCAGAAAACTGCGGAACGTTTCCTAACCGCTTGCGAATTGGAAGCTTGGTCTTGTTCATCTTTGGGTCCCCTATACTAAGGGTATACGCAACTACTGCTTATCTCTAGCATAGGTATTATGCAACTATAAGCATTGAAATCAACAGATAGATAACCATATTACGAAACAGACATGCATATATACCATATCAGCATGCTTCAATATATCACAAAATTTTCTAATTAACCAACATGCATCTATCACAAGATAATGCTTATACATATATACATCACAACAACAGTATAACGGGTAGAAAACTTGCCTGAGCGACTGGGGGTGGTAAAAGTCCTGGGATGAGTCTGGTCACCTATAAACCACATATAAGTTGGAATTAAACAAAGTCGCTTAAGAATCTATACTTTAACCAATTAGACTCTAACACTCGCTTTGGGCTTAATGATTCTCTTAAGTCGCTCGAGTACCCTCGGCTCCACCATTTTTAATAAATTAACAATTAAGAGTTTTAAGGCGATTCTTTCGCGAGTGCCTTACCAACTGCCTAATACAATTTACATAAATGTTTCATACTCCAATTAATCATTTAAGATCTTTAACCAATGTTTCAAAGTAAGGCGAGAGGTAATGGTTCGTTCGCGAAACGCCGTTACTTAAAACGGTCGTTTCTCCTAAACCGTACATCGGATTCAAATGAACCACATATCAAAACGAAGCTCGTAACATGAACTATCTAATCATGGCAGTGGTCAAAACCTAAAAGTGAGTTCTTGGGTCCTGATGTTAAGAACAAAACAGTCTAAAGTAAATCAAACATTATGATGGCTATGTTTACGCGATTACCAATTTTTATCCTACTCCAAATCAACCACCAATCAACCACAATTCAACCATACAACCAAACTCCATACATACTATGCTACAACAGCCCCAAAAACTCAATATTTCCAATTTACACTACTTCCCAATCATGAACTAAAAGCTTACATAAGTTCTTTAACTAATCAACAAGATTTACAACTCCAAATACATCACAAAACCAACACATCTCTAAATACATAATAATCAAGCTTCTCATGAACCATTCTAAACAAAAAACCTTTAAATATATAAAAGTAGGGCTAGGGTATGAGATTATACCTTCCTTGGTGAGTAAAAGTAACTAAGGAGCTTGGAATCACCCTTGAAAGTCCTTACCAAAGCTTAATCTAAACAAAAACTCAAGAACAAAATTTTAAGTTCTTGAAAAACACTATTCACACTCTTCTTACATGAATTTTAGGAAGAGATTGTGAATGAATTTGAAGCTTAAACTTATAGGATAGCTATATCTATGCATAAGAAACCTTAGATAATTACCTCACTAATTAATGAAGCTTGGAACTTGGATTTGGGTTTTTTTCTTCTTGAAAATGGAAAAGGGCCGAGAGCTTCTCTTGGAAAAATGAAGTCAAGATGTGTTTTTGTGTTTGTGATTTGTTTTGCTTGGTTGCTAGGTTTTTGTTTTGTTTAATTACCCTTTTAACCATGTAAAATTGTGTGGTTAATCAACCACACTTCCTTCCTTTTTGGTCATGCTTAGGTCATCAATCCTATGTCATCTTCCCATGCTTGTCCTCTTCTTATTGGTTTGATGACATCATCTTCACTAACCTCTTTGATTAGCTTCTAATTACTTGGCTAATGACCGCTGATCTGTTATACAGTTCGCTTAACTTTCGTTTTCGTTTATCATTTGAGGGATCATACCCGGGATCTTATTACTTGGGTTTCCTTAACCTTTCTCAATACATTATATTCCTTTTATGATCCTCTCTTATAATCCTTGAATTTAAATCCTTTTTATCCTGTTACCTTATACTTAATTTTTTCGGTATCTGGTGGATTTTCGGGAAAAATCAAAGTGTTCGAATTTGGATTCTGACGATCTTTACATACACTTATATACCATACAGAGTACTAATAAGATCTCAGAATAACAATAAAAGAACCCCTACATAGTGTGGCTTGAAAAGTTTTCTTATTCAGCATAATCAGCAAAAACACTATTCATAAGGGTTACAAAAAGGTTCAAAATTTTGGGGCTATTACAACAGTTGTGACTCAATTATTCAAGAGGCCAAACTTATATTAGGGAATAACATAAGATGTAATTGACAAGAGTTGTCTGCCTATTGAACATCACATGACGTTTCGTGCCACAGCCGAGGTTGTGTGATGGAATGTAGGATCCCTATTCTCACTAGCATTATGAATCCTTAATTTTCTCTTAGGGGGTTGAAAAACTTAGATAAACTAGTGGGAGACACTTATGAATAAAGACCCGATTCATATAGTGTTTTGAAATGAAATTGAATATTTGCTAAGTGTTGTTATGTGTTTATCATTTACAGATTTACTATATTCATCATGTCTTCTGCACTATCAATCCGGAGCATACTAGATGCTCACAAGTTGACTGGTCCTAATTTAGCTGTTTGTTTTCACTGTAAAAAGTTGGGGCACTGGAAGAGAAACTACAAGGTTTACCTTGCAGAATTGAAGAAGAAGAAGGGTAGTAAGACTACCGCTTCTGATTCAGGCATGTTGATGATCGAAGTTAATATGTCACTAGGTCAAATTTCTACTTGGGTATTAGATACTGCCTGTGGTTCTCATATTTGCAATTTATTGCAAGGACTAAAGTGAAGTAGGACTCTTGAAAAAGATGAGGTGATTCTACGTATGGGCAATGGAACAAGGGTTGCAGCCATATCTGTAGGATCATTTAGTTTACATATGCCTACAGGCAAGACTATTATTTTGAATAATTGTTATTACGTTCCCTCTATTGTGAGGAATATTGTTTCTATTCCTATGTTGGATGCGGATGGTTTTTCATTTATTATTAAGAATAATGAATGTTCTATCCTTAGAGATAATGTTCTTTTTGGACGTGGCATTTTAAATAATGGTCTGTATGTATGTGACGTAGAGAATGATTTACTTCAGATTGAACAAACTAATAAAAGAAAATGAGATGATGAAAATCTGACCTATTTATGGCACTCTAGGCTAGGTCATATTAGTGAAAATAGACTTCGGACATTGCATAAGGAAGGGTTACTTGACCCCTTTGATTTTGAATCATATCCTACATGCGAGTCTTGTCTATTGGGTAAAATGACCAAATCTCCATTTAGTGGACATGGAGAGATGGCTGCAGATTTGCTAGGATTGGTACATACAGATGTATGTGGACCAATGTCTACGCAAGCCATTGGTGGATTTTTGTACTTCATTACTTTCATAGATGATAGATCTAGATTCAGATATGTGTATTTGATGAAACACAAGTCTGAAGCCTTTGAAAAGTTCAAAGAATATAAACATGAAGTGGAGAAACAAACCAAACACAGTATTATAACTCTTCGATCAGATCGATGTGGTGAATACTTGAATTGAGAATTTCTAGATTATCTCAAAGAAAATGGTATAGTCTCCCAGTGGACCCCTCCATATACTCCACAGTTAAATGGGGTATCTGAAAGGAGAAATTGAACTTTGTTAGACATGGTTCGGTCCATGATGAGCTATGCGAATCTTCCAGTATTCCTATGGGGTTATGCATTGGAAACCTCAGCATATTTACTGAATAAGGTGCCTTCCATGTCTGTTCCTCAAACACCATATGAGATATGGAAATAAAGGAAACCGAGTCTTAAACACGTTAATATTTGGGGATGTCCAGCTTATGTCAAGAAAGTTGACCCAGATAAGCTGGAATCTCGATCCGTATAATGTAATTTTGTGGGATATCCTAAAGAGACTTTGGGGTATTACTTTTAAACCGATCATCGGATGTTTGTCTCCAAACATGCTACCTTCTTGGAAAAGGAGTTTATCCTTGAAGGAAACAGTGGGAGCAAAATTGAACTTGATGAAGTTCAAGAAGCACAAACTACTACGGATCAAGTGGAAACACATGTTCAGACTGAACAACCTTCTATGGAACAGCCCATTCGTAGGACAGGGAGAGTGTCTCGCCAACCTGAGAGGTATTATGGCCTTGTCATTAAGAATGACAATGAGTTGTCAATCATTGATGATGACGACCCTGTGACCTATAATGAGGCTTGAATCAGAGAAATGGCATAGTGCCATGAAATCCTAAATGGAATCTATGTATACCAACCAAGTATGGACTCTGGTTGAGGCGCCTGAAGGTGTTAAGCCTATTGGGTGCAAGTGGGTATACAAAAGAAAGATTGGAGCAGATGACCAGGTGGAGACCTATTAGGCCAGGCTCGTGGTAAAAGGATTCAAACAAAGGCAAGGGATTGACTTTGATGAAACTTTTTCGCCTGTAGCCCTGTTAAAATCAATTCGGATTTTACTTACGATTGCTGCTTACTACGAATATGAGATCTGGCAAATGGACGTGAAAACAGCCTTCCTCAATGGGGAACTTGAGGAGGAAGTGTATATGACACAGCCAGAGGGTTTTCTTTCCAAGGGAAATGAACACCTAGTGTGCAAGCTACTGCGAACCATATATGGTTTAAGGCAAGCTTCTCGTAGATGGAACATCCTTTTTGATGAGACAATCAAAGAGTTTGGTTTTATCAAAAACATAGATGAACCATGTGTCTACAAGAAGGTTAGTGGGAGCGCGGTAATATTTCTTGTATTGTATATGGATGACATACTTCTTATAGGAAATGATATATCGATGTTACAATCAGTCAACGTATCGCTATCAAAGAACTTCACCATGAAGGACTTGGGAGAAGCATCCTACATTCTCGGTATGAATATCTATAGAGATAGATCTAGAAGAATGATAGGTCTTACCCAGGGTACATACATCCAGAAAGTGCTTAAAAGGTTTAGAATGGAAAACTCCAAAAGAGGTCTCATACCGATGAGCCATGGAGTGTCCCTTTTCGAAAAAATGTCTCCTAAGACACCTGAGGAAAGAGAGCGTATAAGTAAGATTCCTTCTGCTTCAGCAATAGGATCTATCATGTACGCGATGTTGTGTACAAGGCCTGATGTTGCTTATTCAATTAGTGTGACGAGCAGATATCAGTCCAATCCAGGTGAAGACCACTGGAAAGCAGTGAAAACATCCTTAAGTACTTGCGAAGGACTCAGGACATTTTTCTTGTTTTTGGTGGTGAATCTGAGTTGAAAATAGAGGAGATGTCAATGTCGAGAGAGTTGACACACATAACAATGTAGCAGACCCACTCACAAAGCCACTTTCTCAGAGTTACTTTGATCATCATAATGACAAGATGGGTATTAGATACTAGAGTGATTGGCTTTAGTACAAGTGGGAGATTGAAAGAGATATGTCCTAAGTCCAATCATTAATGAGGATTTAGGAATAACTTTTATATAATCTATTTTGATTTCATTGATATTAATAAAAGACTTGTTTTGTTTTTATTACGGGCTCTATCTATTTAAATGTTTAAATAAGATATACCACAGTTTAGAGTAAAGTTTTTTATGGATTGTGATGAGATCATAATAATGAGACCTAAAAGATGATAACTCTAAACTTAAATAGTTCCTGGTCGTAGGATTACTAACTGGTAATTAATAATCCGCAAAGATCGGTACATACTATGCTTGCTTCATTATGAAGGATGTCTGTTCTCATAGACATTTATGTGGTGACACTATAGCTAGTATGTAGGTGCTTATTATAGAATAAGTTCACTGAACATAACTCATACAGCTGAACAACTGATGAAGTTCACTCACGTGTCAGCAGTTGTTCACATAGTGATAGTTGTACAAGTATCCTTAGACTTGAGGTCATCAAAGTCATCTTGTGTACACTGAACTATGCTTTGGTTTAGTTCTTAGTCTCAAGGGACAATTATAAGGGCTCTACTGGGTATAGGAATTTGTAAACGAAGATAGTGTATGATCAATAAAGGATCTACCCCTTCCAGTATAGGAAGAGAATGTTCAATGCTGATCCACTTATGTTAGTTCAAGAATCTATGGCCAGAGTGAATGAAATTAGAAAAGAGTTTCTAATTTACATTAAATAGAACTAAGCATAGTGAATGGGAAAGCAAGTGATTAAATAAGATAGGCTTGACGCAAGTTCCATGCCTTGTTTTTAATCATGACATTGCAGGGTAGAAGAAATTAATTGTACGGTAACTACTCACTGAATATGTTCTTGGTATTCTAAGCAGTGAATTCGTATTATCCCGATAGTCGCGATTTGCTGAGAAGTATCCCTCACGATGTAGAATAAATATGATTAATTAATTAATCATATTTAATGAATTAGAGAATTTATATAAATAATGATAAAATAGTTTTATTATTATTTATTTCTACTACCGGCTTAATATTGAACCTACAGGGTCACACCATAAAAGAGAATGATTTAATGGTGGAGGAATTAATTAATAATGGCTAATAATTATTTATTTATGAAATAAATAATTAATTGGCAAATTTAATAATTGATTAAATGAGATTTAATTGATTATAAATTAATTAAGAAAAGGTTCTTAATATTATTAATTAATATTTAATTTTTGGAAATTAAATCAAGAGAGAGAATTATTTCTAAAGTGTTTAGAAAAAGGATTAATAATTAAAAGGTGTTTTAATTATTAATGAGAATAGTAAAGGGTTAATAATTATAATATTTTATGGGAAAATTTTCAGCTGAAATTTTTTCCTATAAATATACTATTATAAACCCTATTTTTGCCTCAACCAAAAAGATTTACAAAACCCTAATTCTCTCCATCTCCTCCTCCTTCATTACATCATTTTCTTGGTATATACCGGTGGAGTGCTTCACACTTGAGGAGCAGTTGCTAAGGATCTCCGCTCGTGGTTCTTCGATCGCTATTAAAGACCTCCATCTTTCCATTAATGTAAGGCTTCTTAAGGTAAACATACTGAACTACGAATTAAATATTATTTTTCGCATGGATCCTGCGGATGGTTTCGGTTTTTTTAAGATTTAAATTTACATTTTCGTTGCGTTTATGTGCTAAAAACCCTTCAATGATTAGTCACCATCACCCTGATGATGACATAGTTCTCTATCTTATAAAAATCTCTTATCATCTCTCCCGAAGTAATTATCATCTTGAGTCTCTCTTTCTTACTAAGGGCATCAGTCACCACATTGACCTTCCCTGAATGATAGAGAATCTCACAATCATAATCCTTGATTATCTCTAACCATTTCTTATGGCGCATGTTAAGCTCCTTCTGCGTGAAATGTACTTGAGGCTCTTATGGTCGGCATAATTCTCGCACTTCTCTCCATACAATTAGTGCCTCCAAATCCTTAAGGAAAAACTATTGTCGTGAGCTCAAGATCGTGGGTAGGATATCGAATTTCATATTCCATTAATTGTCTGGATGCGTACATTATTACCTTGCCATGCTGCATAAGCACGCACCCTAATCCTTTGTGCGAGGCGTCACTATAAATACAAATCTCCTATTACATCTGACAACGCCAACACATGGCTCATCACCAATTTTTTCTTCAGTTCTTGAAAGTTGTTCTCACATTTCTACCTTATACCTTGGCAAGTACTTTCCTCTAAACGATTGACTGGACCTTAACCAGCTTATTAAAACATCTTTCTCCATATCTTTCTTGGCCTCCTTCCGGTGGTTGGCCTCTCCCTTCGGAAGGCAAGTGGAAAAATAGTCTTTTGCGTTTCATCAATCATGTAGAATCTCAAATTATTCCTTTATTTCCTTTATCCACGTTCTTCCTTGGCTGGGTCAACTGTTCCATTGAACTCTGAGAGCTTAAGAGACTAAAAGGTCCTGAAGGAATTTTCCACTGTATTGTTATCCCACGGTAGTGGCTGGAAATAATAGTCTAAGCTCTGTGGAGGCAGGTCCATGGATTTCCCCATCGGAGTACCATCTTGGGTCTACTTTCCTTACTCAACTTTTATTTTCTCAGTATAAAACATTCCATCCTTCTCTCCATAATCGGTGTCATCCTATATGTTTTATATCCTCATCTTAGAATTCATAATATTTTGGGTTCCTTATATCTTGATTGTGACCTCCCTGATTATCAAACTCAGGGTTTGCCCTAATATTATTCCTTGTAGGGGCATAATGCTTGGAAATGTTTTAAGAAAGTATTTATATTGGTTTTACTTACTTTTCTTAAGTCTTTTTCTCATACAGTTCTTACATGGTCGAAAAATATGAATTCCCACTTTTTATATACATCACGATAGTCTTAAGTGTTAAAAATGCAGATAACAATACAAATAAACTTGCGATCTTATCACAAAAGATCTGATCTGAACTGAAAGGAATAAATATATACATAACTATTTGTTCGAGGGTACAAAAACTAAACACATGAAAGAGAATTACAGCATCTGATCTGATCGGTTCTATCCCAAATGTACTACCACAGATAATCATCTAGTCAATATAGACTAATCATTCATAACTTACGTTAATCCTCCAAAAGGGCATTGAATAAAAATCCTTGTCTGATCACTTGGACTCCGCACATTACTCTGGATTAAGGGTAAGCTGCTCCATCAAAGAGGTGATAAGGTCTAGGATAGTCTCAAGTAGAGTTAAATCGATCTAACCCTCAAGATGGCCTCTAGCTGAAATTCAGGTGGTAACCTCAATCCTGTCCATGCTATAAGCTAAGCCTGCCAGATGTACTCCGCCCTCACTCCTCAGTGCAGTAAGTCGATCCAACAGATTACTTCTAACATTATGGGCCTGAGACATGCCACCCAAAGTCATATGATAATTGGCAATAAGAGAATCCTGAATGGTTTCATCTAGCAGTCAATGGGGTGCAGGAGGTGCAGACCCAGGAGATCCAACTGGATAACCAAGCACAGTATCCGGTGATAATGGTGCAGGAGATAAATATGGAATTTCCTCAGTAGGTTCCGGGCTCTGTATAGGGGAGGGAACATGAACTAGTAGAACCCCATGGATGTCTACAAGAACCTCCTGGACAGGGTCTGATACTGGTATAACTGATGCCATGGAAGGCCCCACTCCATTTGCCCTCACTATCTGCTGTGCCCTTGGTAAGTTTTCATCCTCTAGAGCCTCCCTTGTGGCCATCCTAGCTCTAGTAGTCGCCCTGACTACGATCATCAACTCCTCAATGATCATCTCTTTAGTCTTGTCAGGATGCTCCACGGGATCCTCCTCGGCAACAATCCCTTCCGGGATAACATCCTCAACCGCCACATTCTCAATATGAAACTCATCCGGTCCCTTATTAGGGTACTCCATCAAATCCACTATCTGATCTCCAATATGTAATAAAACATCATAATGATGTTGCTCCTGAAAGGTATATGTCCTAAGTCCAATCATGTATTAGGATTTAGGAATAACTTTTATGAAATCTGTTTTGATTTCATTGATTTTAATAAAAGACTTGTTTTGTTTTTATTACGGACTCTATCTATTTAAGTGTTTAAATAAGATATACCATAGTTTAGAGTAAAGCTTTTTATGGATTATGATGAGATCATAATAGTGAGACCTAAAAGATGATAACTCTAAACTTAAATAGTTCCTGGTCATAGGATTACTAACTGGTAATTAATAATCCGCAAAGATCCGTACATACTATGCTTGCTTCATTATGAAGGATGTCTGTTCTCATAGATATTTGTGTGGTGACACTATAGCTAGTATGTAGGTGCTTATTATAGAATAAGTTCACTGAACATGACTCGCACAGCTGAACAACTGATGGAGTTCACTCACGTGTTAGCAGTTGTTCACGTAGTGATAGTTGTACAAGTATCCTTAGACTTGAGGTCATCATAGTCATCTTGTGTACACTGAACTATGCTTTGGTTTAGTTCTTAGTCTCCAGGGACAATTATTAGGGCTCTACTGGGTATATGAATTTGTACACGAAGATAGTGTATGATCAATAAAGGATCTACCCCTTCCAGTGAAGGAAGCGAATGTTCAAGGCTGATCCACTTATGCTAGTTCAGGAATCTCTGGCCAGAGTGAATGAAATTAGAAAGGAGTTTCTAATTTGCATAGAACTAAGCATAGTAAATGGTAAGCAAGTGATTAAATTAGATAGGCTTGACACAAGATCCATGCCTTATATTTAATCAGGACATTGTAGGGTAGAAGGAGTTTATTGTACGGTAACTATTCACTGAATAGGTTCTTGGTATTCTAAGCAGTGAATTCGTATTATCCGGATAGTCGCGATATGCTGAGAAGTAGCCCTCACGATGTAGAATAAATATGATTAATTAATTAATCATATTTAATAAATTAGAGAATTTATATAAATAATGATAAAATAGTTTTATTATTATTTATTTCTACTACCGGCTTAATATTGAACCTACAGGGTCACACCATAAAAAGAGAATGATTTAATGGTGGAGGAATTAATTAATAATGGCTGATAATTATTTATTTATGAAATAAATAATTAATTGGAAAATTTAATAATTGATTAAATTAGATTTAATTGATTATAAATTAATTAAGAAAAGTTCTTAATATTATTAATTAAGAATTTAATTTTTGGAAATTAAATCAAGAGAGAGAGTTATTTCTAAAGTGTTTAGAAAAAGGATTAATAATTAAAAGGTGTTTTAATTATTAATGAGAATAATAAATGGGTTAATAATAATAATATTTTATGGAAAAATTTCAGCTGAAAATTTTGCCTATAAATATACTATTATAAACCCTATTTTTATTCTAACCCAAAATTTTTAGAAAAACCTAATTCTCTCCACCTCCTCCTCCTCCTCCTTAACGTCGTTTTCTTGGTGGATATCGGTGGAGTGCTTCACGTTTGAGGAGCAGTTGCTAAGGATCTCCGATCGTTGCTTTTGGATTGCTATTAAAGGTTAGTAATCGATTCATATGTTTTAATCACGATTTATATGATTTTATTTAGATTTTATATGTGTAAAAAGTGTTTTACCATGCCTCCGCTGCGATTAAAATCCAACAGCTCC
This sequence comes from Apium graveolens, assembly GCF_009905375.1. Taxonomy (NCBI): domain Eukaryota; kingdom Viridiplantae; phylum Streptophyta; class Magnoliopsida; order Apiales; family Apiaceae; genus Apium; species Apium graveolens. The sequence goes on from NC_133647.1 coordinate 37,755,536, forward strand.
CAAACCTCAGGGTTTGGTGCCCGCTACCCTATTCGATAACAAACTATGTTATTATCATAATATTTATAAAGGTTCCTGTGAGGGTTTTAACTATCAATACTACGTTAGGTAGTCCAACTATGAACTTGGAAAGAGTACTTATTATCTTAGTGAACTTATTATCATAAAGCTGCGTCATCTCTGAGGTTTATAACGCTTGGATTTGATACCGTTTTTGTAACACCCCCAAATTCGGAGTCGGGGATCCGGGTTGTCACGAGTTCCATTCCCATTAATAACACTTACTTTTAATAAACAACCAACTATTGCGCACTCTGACCCCACAATATACACACACACACCACAAGTTATAGTCTCAGAGATGAATACCAAAATATAATACAAGTCATTTTATCCCATAATTATAAGTCATTACACCTCAAAAGCGTTTCTGGATATATTTACATATTATTTTCCATCATTACAATTCATAGATATACATAAGTCTGGTATATCAAGGGTTGAAAGCCTAGCCTGTTGGTAGCTCCTACCTCGGCCATAGCGGCATCAACGCCTACAGGGAGCTGCGGAACATTTCCAATATGTTCGCGAATTGGGAACTTGGTCATGTTCATCTTGCCTAGCTGTTGTTGTGTGAAGAAGAAATGAAGCAAGAGTGAGCATTACAGCTCGCAAGATAATAATAGTTTAATCAATAATGCAAGTATCTGAATCGTTAACTTACTGAAAATCTTTATCAAGTGTAAGATAATTACTTACTGGCTATATAAGCTTAAAAAATGAAGTTACAAAATACTCCAGTATATTTATACCCTTTAGAAAAACTACTTGAACTACCAATGTTCAAAGTATAATAAGTTTTCAAAAGTTCATCACATAGATGAAGCTACAAGATAAAACTTTTTTAGAATCAATATTTTAAATATCATTCAAAATAAATGAAGTTACGACATAATTCATTAGTCCCAATATATATATATACACATATATGTATATCTCATACACTCCTTGAAAACCTCTGTCATGAAAAGTATAAATAGAGTTGTAATACCCAATGATTTTGGGAGGAAAACTTTGGCATAAACCCGATACCTTGCTGATCAGGTAAAGGTATTAATTAAGTTACCTTTTATACTAGTATATGGATGAATTCCCTACTAGTCATCACCCAGGACACATTAGGACCTTAGGATGGACTTCCACTCAGCCACTTACGCTTTGATGGACTCCCATTGCACCCATGTCACCTATGCCGACACATTCTGATTGGGCTTACTTCCTGAACGTTGCGCAAGTAATCAAAGACTCTATTATCATTTCACAACTTCGTTGTGACAAAAATACACCACGGAGCCAGATTCTTTAGATTTTGAGCGAGTATTGAAATTCCTCCACGAAAGGAAAGGTTTAAATTAAAAACGAGTTTTGGCTCCGCTCCAACTTTTAAAACCATTTTGAAGATTTGAAAACTTTTTTGGAAACATTTGGAGTAATAATGATTTAATAAAATAAATCAGTTCCGATATATTAGAAAATATCTGAATATTATTATTTAAATAATATTCCCAAAAATAGTGTTTATGAAATAAATGAAGTAGAAGTTTTGAAACTAATACTTGAAACGAATAATAAATAACAAAAGATATACTTATAAGAAAGTAAGATCATTATTTGAATAATCAAAAATAAGGTTGATTATTATTCAAAATTATCAAATATACCTTATCCGATTAATAGTCATAGAAAACTATATAGAATGTACTCGGGAACATCGTCTCCCGATTTTAGGAAAAATGTTCATCTTTGAGTCCCCTATACTAAGGGTATTCGGAAATAATGCCTATCTCTAGCATATGTATTATGCAGTTTATAAGCAATTGAATCGATAGTGAGATATCAAGATTTCCGAAACAGGCATGCATATATATATCATATCAAAATGCTTCAATATATCGCAAGATTTTCTAATAATCACCAGGCACTTACCTCAAGATAATGCATATACATATAATCATCACAACAACAATATATGGGTAGAAACATATCCTGAGTGATCTGGGGTGAAAATAGGTCTGGGATGAGTCAAGTAACCTACAAATAACATATGAGCCAGAATTAATCCACGATCTCTTAAGAAACTAGACTTTATCCATTTATACCCTAAGGCTCGCTTCTATGTGTAAGGATTCACATTAGTCGCTCGAGTACCCTTAGCTCCACCATTTTTATAAAATTACCCATTAAATATTTTAAGAAGACTCTTTTGCGAGTACTTTACCAACTGCCTAATCCACCTTACACAATTGTTTAATGATCCAATTAGCCTTTTAAGGGCCTTAAACAAGGTTTCAAAGTTATGTGAGGGGAAAGGGTTCGTTCGCGAAATGTCGTTCCCTAAAACGGATGTTTCTCCTAAATCGTAAATCGGATCTAAGAGAACCACATATTAAAATGTAGCTTACGACATGATCCATCTAAAAATGGAAATGGTAAGGTTTAGCAGTTAGGGTTTCGAATCCGAATGTTACTCACAAAACAGGGGATTGATAAATTGGACATTATAATTTAATGTTTACTATGATTCCAAGATTTTCAACCTTTGACATCCATTAAAATAACAACCCAAGCATCATAAAATCTAGTTTTTCTTCATAAATATCTCATGAATATCATCTAATACTCAAATTTCATCAACTCAAGGTTCCCACCATTAAAACATGCTTTAGCATGGTTCGAGGTAATAGATCTAAGCATACATGCATTAAAACATAACTATCATCAAACCCAATAATAAAATCAAGCTAAACTAAGATGTATACCTTCCTTATCCTTGAACACACTAATAAGAGATTTTAATGCTTAAAAGACCCTTGATCTATGTTTACCATGTTCAAACTTGCAAAGGAGTTCAAGAAAAAGTTAGAACTTTCAGAGTTACTAGTAGTCCGCTTGAAAGAACTGAACAAATAAGGGTCGTACCATGCTTATCTGGACGAGACTTGTGAAAAAGAGTTCTCGGCCCTCTCAATACCTTTCCAATGAGATATAGAACCCAATATTTGAGTTAGAATCGAAGGAGATAGAGGAGTTTGAAGTTGTTGTCTCTGATTAGTCCGAAAGCAAAGTGGTGAGGGAGAAATGAAATGCTTTTTGTTTGTGTTTTGTGAAATGTGTTGTGAATTAGACTTGGTTAAGATTAACCTTGGCTTAATAAAGGTTAAGTTACTTGGCCACAAATCACCCAAGAAAAATATCTATTTAACCTAGGTTAATTGGTTGGTTAAAACACTTGTTCCGGAATAATTCTTACATAAATATCTTTTCCAATTGCTTACATCATACTGCTTACTTCATTCCCTTGACACTTGTCATTATCTTGTGGTTTGATGATGTCACCTTGTTTCTAGTTCCTTTCTTCTTGTACAAGCTTGATTCTTGGTCGCTTATTTATTTTATGGTTCGCTTAACCCTTGTTCTCATTGATCGTTTGAGGGATCATATTCGGGACCTTATTACTTGGGCTTCCTTGAACCTCTCTGAACAACTTATATTCCTTTAATGATCCCTTATTATAATCCTTGAATTGCATTCCTTTTTTATCATGTTACCTTATACTCAGTTCTTTTGGTATCTGGTGGATTTTCGGGGAAAAATCAAAGTGTCCGAATCTGAGTTCTGACGACCTTTACATACACTCATTTACTTTATGGAATACTAATACGACCTCAGAATTTCCGTAATAGTACTCCTATATAGTGTGTTCGGATAATTTTACTCAATCAGCAAAATCAGCAAAAGATACTATTCATCGGGGTTTCAAAATATCTAAAAAAAATTAATGTTATTACAACTCATGCTCGCAAATATGAGTGTCAAGCTTTAGATGCAACAAGAGCATATTGATGCCTATGACGTGATTAAGCCCTGTCAAAGGATGTTTGAAGGATAAGCTCGTCAAGAAAGATTTGACTAATAACTATAAATTTGCATAAATGGGAGAATGAGATCCGATTGGACCGCATGTTCTAAATATGTTCTAAAGATGATAGATATACATATCTTGATAATTTGAGTTTATAGATTGGTCTAGAGACTCATCTTGATCTGATCAAGCAATCTTTATACAACTTCTATTCTCAGTTTGTTATGAACAAAAATGAATGAGATAAATAAAACACCCACTAAGTTGTTAGGCATGTTTAAAATTGTTGAAAATAACATTGTAAAGGCATGAACTACGTCCATATTGATGGTGTACACATGGAATGCAAATGGGAAAGGAAAGTCGATAGGCAAGGTGAAGAATTGATATTATTTTGTGCAAAACCAAAGTCCAATCCCAAAGGGATTTTTAAGCCTAATAGTAGTGTTTCTAAAGAAGACGATTGTCATTTTTGTGGAAATAACCAGATGATTGGAAGTTAAACTGTCGAGCTTATTTGGAAGATCTAAAGAAGAAGACCAACAATGGTCAAGCTTCATGTATCGGGTTAGAATTTGAGTAAAAGTTGTTTCTCTAATTGGAGGAACTCGATGAAGGGTTTCGAGCACATAAATACAACGAAAATGATGTAAAACCAGAATAAAATTGAAACCCAACGCATGATCCATGCGAAAATAGATATTTACTTTGTAGTAAGAATCTTTACCTTAAAGAAACTTTAAGAGTTCATTAATGGAGGATTAATGGAGTTCCAAACCTTGTTAAATCACCATGTATCCCGCTCTCGTGATCTACGCTCTACAGTATCCACACGAACGTTTTTTTGAAGGATTGATGTGTACTAGCACCTGAAAACTCCATCTCCATATCTCTTCCTCTTTCTCTTTGAACGGCCAGAGTTTTGTAAACCATGTATCCTTCTTTATAAATCAGCCCTCAAAGAGTTTATATAGAGAGATGAGTTTTCTAATTATAATCTAATTATAATTAATACTAATCCGAAATCCCAATTTATTACTCCCTCCGTCCCAATTTATCTGTCATGTTTGACTTTTTGCGGTCAAATTGACCCAACTTTGACTAAAACTTTCACATAGTGGATTATCGAAAATAATTATAAAAATTATATCATTAATTCTGATGTTTAATGTACTTTAATATTTATATTTTAGTGTTTCAAAATAGTGAAAGAATAAGTTTTTATTTATGGTCAAAATTGAGTAAATTTGACCATTAAAAGTTAAACAAGACAGATAAATTAGGACGGAGTGAGTACTTAATTAAGTCACACTTAATTAATTAATTACTTATTTCAGAATTAGTTTAAGTAATTTCTCTATTTATTTTATTTAATTAATTAAGTCATACTTAAATAATATCATAGATATAACAAATCACTTATTTACTTTAAATTATAATTTAAATTGTTTCTCCTTCAAGTATTATTTGTGTGTGACCCTTTATGTTATTATTATATTGGCAATATTTTATATCTCATATTAAAATGAGCGACATCTAGTAATACATCATTGCTACCAAGTAATAATAATTAAATCAGTGACTCGATTAAACATTTCGTGATAATGTACAATGTAATATAATCCCTTTAACCAAATATTATAGATTAAACTAGAGGCATGTAATGTGCATCCTAATAATAATAGTAGACTATCATATCAAATCAACATTTGAGCGTGCCCACGTATTTCATAGTCTTCTAGCTCCCACAAGAGAACAATAATATCACTACTAAAATAGGAGGGTTAAATTCTTTGTATATTATTCATATTTCTCATATGTTGTGCAAGACATGCATGTACTATAACAAGACTAAGTCAAATTGACAGCCCTAAGAATTAGTTGTATGATAATCTAAATTTGTATTTTGTATTGTATTCTTGAGTCTGTAAAAATGTCAAAGATTAGACTGGTGTATTTTTCTGTAAACAATCTCAAGCCTAAGAGTAAACTCTGGAAGAAGATCAAGAAGATCATGCCTCAGAGAAATTGTGAAGAAGTTTGGAGTTGAATAAATCTGTTCTAGGAAAAATATTTCAAGTCAAGATATCTATAATTCACAAATCAAGTCATATAGAGAAGTCATTCAAGAACTCTAGAAAGACTTATCGGGAAGTCCAAAACTGCTTATAGAGAAGTCTCAGAAATATCGACAAGCCAAATGAAGACATGAAGATTGGAGATATCGACAAGTCAAACTATCACTAGAGATTTTAGAGATATCGACAAGTCAAAATGCCTATAGAGATCTCAAAGATATCTACAAGTCATTTTTGCATTAGAGAACTCAGAGATATGGACAAGCCAAATGAAGACATGAATATTGGATATATCGACAATTCAAACTATCAGTAGAGATCTCAGAGATATCGACAAGTTAAAATTCCTATAGAGATCTCAGAGATATCGAAAAGTCATTTCTATAGGAAGAAGTTTCGAGACCTCGACAAGCTAAGTTCACTTATAGAGAACTCAGAGACCTCGAGAAGTCCAATACACTTATAGAGAACTAAGAGATCTCGATAAGCCATTAAACTTATCGAGATGTCAGTTCTCTAGAAAACAAACTGGAGATCTCGATATGAACATCAAGTACAAAATGCAGACAAGTTAAATATCCAAGATTATCATTCAACAAATGATCTAATCAGTTAGATTGAAAAGTCTACAAAAGCAGCTTGAAGAGTGCAAGATCAAAGGCCATGATTAACTGGCAAAGGAGAGTCACAGATTCATAGGATTTGCAAAGATACACTATGCCAGAAATGGAAAGCTTTAGAGATAACTTAAAGTAGGGTTTAGTACATTCTATTGCATGTTGTGTAAACCTGTGTTTACTAATCTATCAAGTAAACACTGGTCCTTTGATTTTAAATAGCATAAAACAGATCTAGTTATACTTGTAACTCTGTTAAGCAAGAAGCTAAGTTATTTACTTACAAAGAACCCCAGATTTGTAGAAAGACACTAGCTTAATTTTAATACAAAATTAAGTGAGTTTTCAAATATTATGTGCACTGTTTTAATTTTAATTAACATAATATTACTGCATTTCTAATCTGCTTTGTAAATTAAGTAACAAACATTCAAAAAGCCTTAAAAATATCTAAAACACATTCACCCCTTATGTGTTGTATTCATTACCTAACAAGTGGTATCAGAGAAAATCTGTAAGCAAACAGATTAAATATCTTGGAAGAATGAATACACAGAAGATTAGCAGTATAAAGATACCAGCCTTTGATAAGACTAACTACACATTATGGAAAAAGAAGATGATGTTGTTTGTAAGGATGGCCAATCTTTTATACATCCAGATTCTGAAGAATGGACCTTTTATTCTTATGGATAGGATTGAAGAGTCCACAGAAGAAGAAATAATCATCCCAGCTTAATATGGTCCTAAAGATCCTTCAACATACACAGACATTGAGAAGGAAGAATTTTCTCTTGATAGTGGTCTGTAATTAATTTTGATAGAGTCACTTGACAATGTCATGTACAATAACATTGCCAACTATGACACATCCAAACAGATCTGGGAGAAAATAGAGATTTTTTGTGAAGGTACAAAGTAAGTTAAATCCAACTAAAGGACAATATTGGTGTCTCAGTATGAGGTTTTCATGGCTAAACCTAAAGAAAGTATAATTGATGTCTTTGAAAGATTCAACAAGCTGATTATTGACTTGCAGCTTCATGACAAATACTATGAAGCTGAGGAAGTGAACTGGAAGCTTTTTCTCACCTTTCCTGCCCATCTAGACCAGAAGATTTCAACTATAAGAGAAGGAATAGACTTGAGCAGAATGACACTGGAGGTTTTGTATGGCATTCTAAAGACCTATGAACTGGAAATGATTCAAAGAAATCTTTAGAGCTGGTCAAGGGCATATTGTTGATGGAGCAAGTGCACTAGTTGTTAATGGCAGCCAGTCATCTGATGATGAACGAGAAATCCAGACTCCAGATGCTTCAAGTAATGAGCAAAAGAACAAGGAACCACAGAAGCAAGTTATTCTTAAACTTGAAGAGGATGAATTCTATACCTTGGATATACTGGATGAGTTAGATCAGTCCATGGCTTACTTAGCAAGAAATTCTCTAACATTAGAGTAAAGAAGCCAAAGTTATTCAAAAACAAGGGACATACATTCAACAAGGACAACAACTGGAATACAAAGACACAATACAATTCTGGCAACAAAAATGGCTACAAAACAGGATATGTTGATAGGTCAAAGATCAGGTGCTTCAATTATGATGAATTAGGCCATTTTGCTACAGAATGCCGGAAGCCAAAGAAGGTGAAAATGGATAAGGACTATCTTGAACTGGAAGCAAAGTATGGTAGCACTCATGGCCTTGGAGTAGGGAGCGTCATCCTCATCAAAAATAAAGGTACCAACTTACCACCATTGATTTAAATGAAAGTCAATATAAGGAGACTTTTGAAAAGATGACCATAGAAATGTTTCACATTCATACTAGCATGGTAGTAGCTACTGAGGAGGTTAGTAGGTTATCAAAAGCTAATGAGAAGCTTGAGAGTGAGAAACAAAAATCTTATCTATTGTTTGTGGAGCTTGAGACAGTCAAGGAAGAAAATGAATATCTAAAGAACAAGCTCAAGTGTGCTAGTGAGATAGAAGCTGTGTTAAGAGAAAAGATAGAAAAGAATGAGGTGAAACTGAAGTCATTCAGGAATGCATCTCAGCTAGTTGGTCAGTACCATGAGAAGAACAAGTCATGTGCTAACATAGCTATATTCTTGGATTATGATGCATTGAACAACAACAAAAAGGTTGAAGGTGACATAGGCAAAAAAATTATAAATGAAGATGTCCCAGTTATGCAGAGGAAAGTGAATGCACCTTTGTTCAAGGCATGTGAAGTAAATTTTAATAAAGTTGAGTTGGTGATAAAGCAAGAGCTTGCTGATGAGGATAATGAGAAAAGTTACACAGAAACAACTCCAACTACTAAGGCTGAGAAGAAGCCCATGGTGAACCAAACTCCCAAGGAACCAATAAAAGAAGTTAAAGCTGAGAATGCAGGAAAGAAAAAAAAATAGAAATGGGAAAGTTGGAATAAACAAAAGCAACAACTTTCCATTTTTTGCATATGCTCCCAGGAAACAATGTCAAAAATGTGGCTCTGTTAATCATCTAACTAACCTTTGCAAAAAGGTTGTTAGTGGGCCAATATTGGGAGCATGCAAGTATAATGAAGCAAAGGCAAATAATCCCTACTCATTCTGTGATAAGTTTGATTGCATACCTTGAAACATGAAAGTAATGACAAGTTTCCACAAGATGAGAATAGATATTAATGAAGTCAATATAGAGACCTCAGCTAAAAAGGAAAATGCACATCAATCAATGAACTCCATTTTTTCTGAATCATCAAATTCTACTTCTACCAAATATATTAATAAGAAGAACCCAATACTGCTTGGGTTGCTAAAAACACTTAATCCTCCTTGTGTGCAGGGCAAAGTGAAGAAGGTTATATGGATCGTAGATAGTGGATACTCAAGACATATGACAGGTGGTATGGCCCTTCTTTCACAATTTAAGGAGATGGCTGCCCATTAGTGACTTTTGGAGACAACAACAAAGGTTCCACAATGGAATATGACAAGATAATTTATGGAAATATTGTCAATGAAGATGTAGGACTGGTACATGGTCTTGAGGTGAATCTCCTGAGTGTCAGCCAATTTACAGATAGAGGATTCAATGTTTTATTTGACAAAGGAGAATGCCTAATTATCAGCAAAAGGACTGGTGAAAAAGCATTGAAAGGAGCAAGGAAAGTAAGCTTATTTGTTTCAGACCTGGACTCAGCAAATGAGGATGGAATTTGTTGCCTATAAACCAAGGCATCTGAAGAACAAAGTAAGTTGTGGCATAAAAAGCACTCTCACTTTAATTACAAGGCAATCAATACTCTATTCAAAAAGAAGTTAGTGAGAGACATGCCAAATCTGGAGTTTGTTCAAAATGAGGTCTGTGAGGCTAGTCAAAAAGGAAAAATAAAGAAATCAAGTCACAAGAGTAAAACTGTGAATTTCATAAATGCACCTTTGTAACTTATTCACATGGACTTATTTGGATCAGTTAATATCTTAACAATTCAAGGAAGAAATATGCACTTTTAATTGTGGATGACTACTCAAGATACACATGGGTAGAATTTATGCATTTTAAAGATGAAACTTCATATATCATAACTGAACACATCAAGAAAATTGAGAAACAGGCTAAAGATCAGAATTGTGTGAAAATATTGAGGAGTGACAATGGAACAGAATTCATAAATGTAACTTTAACTGAATTCTGCAAAGACAAGAGCATTGCTCAAAAATTCTCGGCAGCTAAGACACCTCAACATAATGGTTTTGTTGAAAGGAAAAATAGAACATTAGTGGAGGCTGCTAGAACAATACTGCAAGATGCCAAATTGCCAACAAGATTTTGGGAAGAAGCTGTCAATATTGCATGCTACACTCAAAACAGATATCTCATAACCAAAAATCTGGGCAAATCACCTTACTCAATCTTATCCAAAAGAAAGCCTACTCTGAAGCATCTTCATGTGTTTGGAAGCAAGTGTTATGTTTTGAAAGATAACTCTAAATATGTGGGAAAATTTGACTCTAAGGTTTTTGAATCAATTTTTCTGGGATATTCATTAGAGAGAATTGCCTACAAAGTCTATGTTATTGAGCAAAATAAAATTATAAAAAGCACAGATGTAACTTTTGATGATGACTAGTGTCCAGGCTTGGAATGCCTTGCTGAAAATAAACTGTGACCCTGAAATTTGAAAATCTCAACATTGATAGTGATTCTGAGGATGAAGCTGAAATCAACACAAATAACAGAACAAATGAAGAGTCAACTGATCAGGTGAATCATGAGAATGGAAGCTCATCTCAAACACCTGAATTTGATAGCACAAACTCAGGGGGAGAAAGAGGAGAAGATTCTACAAGTCATGCCAATGATGAAGAAAATGCAGAAAACTCAAGTGAATAAACTCACACCAGAAAATGGGATAGGAGTCACACATAAGAAACAAGTGCAACTACAAATGAATGTCTTCATGTATGTTTTCTTTCAAAAGTTGAGCCTAAGAAAACTGAGGAAGCTCTACTTCATCCTGATTGGATATCTTCAATGCAAGAGGAGCTAAATCAGTTTGAAAGAAACAAAGTTTGGGAGTTGGTTGCTGCACCAAAGTACAGAAGTATAATTGGAACATTAAAGTGGGTGTTTGGGAACAAAATGAATGAAAATGGGAATTGTTACCAGAAACAAAGCAAGGTTGGTTGCAAAAGGCCACTCAAAGGAGGAAGGAATTGATTATGATAATAGTTTTTCTCTAGTTGCAAGACTTGAAGCAATAAAGATTTTTCTTGCATTTTCTGCACACACAAATTTTAAGGTGTATCAAATGGATGTGAAGAGTGCATTCCTTAATGGTGGGTTTAAAGAAGAAGTTTATGTGAAATAGCCACCTGGCTTTGAAGATCTAGAATTTCTAAACTTTGTGTACAAGTTACTCAAGAATCTCTATGGACTAAATCAAGCACCTAGAGCTTGGTATGATACAATGTCAGATTTTTACTTAAGCATGGATTCACTAGAGGTACAATTGACAAGACTCTCTTCTACAAGCAGCATGGTGATGATATGATTCTAGTTCAGATCTATGTAGATGATATCATCTTTGGCTCTACTAATGAAAAGCTATGTCAAAGATTCTCAAAGCTCATGCAGAGTGAATATGAAATGAGTATGATAGGAGAACTAAGTTACTTTCTTGGACTTCAAGTCAGTCAAAAAAGTGATGGGATCTTCATCAGCAAAACTAAGTATGTCAAGGATTTATTAAAGAAGTTTCGCATGGTTGATTATTCACCTGCATCTACACCTATGTCTACAGCTATTAAGTTGGATGAAGATAAGAAAGGAAAAAGTGTAGGCATTTCAGGTTATAGAGGAATGATTGGATCTTTACTGTATTTAACTTCTAGTAGAACGGACATTATGTTTGCAACATGTATGTATGCAAGATTTCAAGCCAATACAAAGGGATCACATTTGATGGCTGTAAAGAGAATTTTCAGATACTTAAAGGGGACTCCAAACTTGGGATTATGGTATCCTAAGGGAACAGGTTTTGAAGCTGTTGGATAAACAGATGCAGATTTGCTGGATACGGGGTTGACAGAAAGAGCACTAGTGGAAGCTGTCAGTTTTTTGGACAAATACTTGTATCTTGGTTTAGCAAGAAACAACAATCTGTGTCAACTTTCCATAGCTGAGGCTGAATATATAGCTGCTGGAAGTTGATGTGCTCAAGTGCTTTGGATTAGAAATCAGCTAATGGATTATGGCCTAGCGTTACACAAAATTCCAATTATGTGTGACAATACTAGTGCTATATCTATTGTGCCTAATCCAGCTAATCATTATAGGACAAAGCACATTGATGTGAGGTACCATTTTATTAGAGAACATGTATCAAATGTTACCATTGAGCTTATTTTTGTTCCAACAGAAAGATGTCTAGCTGACATTTTTACCAAACCTTTGGATGAAGCAACTTTCACTAGATTGTAGGTGAAATTGGGATGTTAAATTCTTCATCCTAAAGGCAAGAACTCAGCTAGTATTTTGCAGCAGATTGATTTTTGATAAATCAAAATCAATTTGATTTAATTAGAAATTAACTGGAATATGAGTTATAAATATTTCAGAAATCTTTGTATATGTTAGGTCACACAACACTGTAGAAGGGGGTTGAATACAGTATTTATACAATCAAATCGATTTCAACACAAGTATGTAACAAATATCTAATATATTCAATAAACTCTGTTACAATATGAACTGTTGTTCTCTCTCAGTGATGAACAAATGTCACTAAGAGCTGCTAGGTTATAATGTATAATCTTCTCGATAATGATAACACATATAATGTAAACCCTAAGCTGTGTTTATATAGTACACAGTTACTGGATAACTTCTAATTGATATTGAATATAATTCTATCTCTTAAAATATATCAATCAGATATCTTCTACAAGTCTTCTAGTCCTCTAACTCTTTCGATGCATATCTTCTATTGTTTTAGTCTCGATCTTCTCCTGGAAATCAGGCGCATTCCTTATCTGAAAGTCTTCCCGCACTTAAGTACTGATATGTATCTTCTGACACCTTAAGTTCTGATATTAAGTTCTGACTTCAGTAAGTTCTAATTTCAGTAAGTCCTGATATGTCCTGTTGTCAAGTTCTAAAAAATAAACACAAATCATATTAGACATGACATCACAAATATATCTAACAATCTCCCCCAACTTGTAAATTATGCAAAATATACAAGTTATTAGATTTGATGATGTCAAAAACATTTAAGTACAAATGCAATGAGAGTTTAAATAGACAATTAACTACAACTTACAGTCCTTGTAGCTTTTACCAATCTCATTGAGTCAATTTGAATCCAAAATGGTTCTTGACAAAGTTTGATATCAGCTTTTCTTCTTTATTCTTCAGGACTTGAGATAGTACAGCTTTAACTTGCTTCAATTCTTCACTCTGACTTCAAATCTGGTAGATTGTAGTCATTAGAGCAGAGATATGGTTTCTTTCTAAACCATCACCCAGTCTTATTACCCTTGGATGAGAAGAATCTTCATTGCAGCACAGACATTTCTCTTTCAAAATAACTTCAAGTTTAGCAGAATCCTTCTTCATTGTAATTTCACTTCCATCATCTTCAGCTATATTAGGAATGGATTCTATAACCCTTGAACCAGAAATTCTTGCTTTATCTCTTATGGTCTTCAATATGAAATTTGACCATCTCCTGGTAATATTAGACTTTATCTCTAAAAGATAATGAAAAAATTGAAGTTCTTTCAAAGATTTGTTCAGCACATCTGATTCTGACATCTGATATGTCCTTCCATCTTCAAGAAATAGAATCAGATTTTCTTTGACATTATGCTTGTCATGAGCATCCAGTACCACTTGAACAGAGATAACCTTATCAAGGTGTTTCTGTGTAACATCTTCAAGAGGTCTGTCAGTCAATAGATATGGATCTCTAGTAGCAACTTCAACTCCTGTCTTGATCTTAGCTTCATCAGAACCTAGCCCTGCTCTGTCTCTTAGTTCTCTAGCATTTAACCCAATAGTCATGAAATCAGATATCAATTGGATTTTCTTTGGATCTGTTGGTTTGACATTTTTCCATAGAAGTTTCTTTTTATCAGCTACTTTCATCTTTTCTAAATCAACTTGAGCACTGTCAGAGGTTGATTTCTTGATGACTTTATCAGAACTTGCTGTTTCTTCTGTAGCTTGTTGTTCTTCACTCTGAACAACTTGAGCTTTGTCAGAGGTTGTCTTAGATTCTTCAGTAATCTTTCTTCTTTTTAGAGTTTGAACAGATTCATCTTCAGCAAGAGTATCATCATGAACTTGAACCATTTTTCACACTGGTTTCATCCGGATTTGAGGAATTTTCATCTCCTGTGGCTTTATTGATTCATCAACTTTTCCTTTCCCTTTATCTTTGGGATCAATCTCAGTTTGTGATCTATTCTTGGGCTTTGATACCTCAGTATTTGATTTCTCCTTAATCACAATGCCTTTTTCCTTAGGCCTTGGAGGTTTCTTTCCAACAGAAGCTTTTGACTTTATATTTTTCTTCTCAGCTTTAAATCTAGCTTCTTCCTCCTTGAGATTTTCTAAATCCATTCGAGGATTATATTTTAGAAATAATCTTCTAGCAATATCTTCATCAAGTGTCTAGATTTTAGGATCTTTGTAGGAGACAGTAGTCTGCTGTCCCTTTAGCTTCAGAGTTTGCAGAAACTTCTGAGAGTCTTGACTTCCACCTTGAATCAGAACATCATGCTTTGTCATCACACTTTGCTTATCAGAACTTGATATCAGACTTTTAGCATTCATAGCATCAGAACTTGACTTGTTCTGTGTAGAAGATTTGTTAACATCAGAAATTACTTTCTGTGAAGATTTTCCTTGAACTTTTCCTTGACCTCTACTCTTATCAGAGTTTCCCTGGTCATCACCTTTGTCATCCTTCTTCTTTAGTATTTGAGTAGGTGAGCATTTGGACTTAACTACCTTCTCCCCCTTTTTGGCATCATCAGGTAGTAGGAGAGAGAGAAGAAGTTCTACTGAAGATTGAATTTCATTCAATTGAGCTTGTTGAGAGGCTTAATTTTACAGGACCTCAGTAATTTGGGCCTGTTGCTTTTCTTGTACCGTCTCAATAGCTTCAACTTTCTCATGGATAGGTCTGATAAGTCTTGACTTGTCTAATATGAGAGTCACATGAGTTTGGGAGTGTAGACCTTGAAGATTTTTAGTAGATAGAGTTGTGACTTTGAGTTGGTGCTTAAAATCAGAACTTGTGATCAGCTCATCAGCCTTAGCAATGTGCTCTGTCAGAACTTTAGAGCTTGGAATGAAATCAGTTTTATTCCACTTCTTGGTCCACTCCACTCCTCTGTGAGTATCTTCCCAAGGAATAGGAGCATCCTGTTCAACAGACTTTTGGATTAATGCCTCATTTCCAAGAATTGGAGCATTTACTGTAGCTGACTCTCCAGAACTTGCAGAAAATCCATCATCTTCTGACAACACAAGAGTGTGTGTAACAGAAGGAGAGTCTGTACCAGCTTCATCTAAATTCTGAGCATCAGAATTTATCTCCAGAATAGGAGTTGTTGGTATCTCATCCAATAAGATAGGAGAATTGACAATAGATGGCAGAGCTGCTGTTGGAGCTTCCAAATAAAGAACAATAGCAATATTCAGATTGGGAATATCTATTTCAGAACTTGTGTCTTGTTCTTCAGCATTATCGGTATCTTTGATTGGAGAGATGGGAGGTCTGATCACTATGTGAGGAACAATGTCTTTAGGTGCTGGAAGGGCTTCAATGATAATTGGTTCTTTTGAGATCAGAGATTCTTGATCCCCTTCCTCAGCTTCTTCAGATTGAGCCTGTGTAATCTTCACACTTGCTCTCTTCTTCTTTGATCTTGATTTTCTTGATAGAGGAGAGACATTATCTGTATCAGAGTTTGAAAACCTTTTTCTTTTTCTGAGTTCTAGAACCCTCAGCTTCAGACTTTTTCTGAGGAGTGACTTCTTCAGCTTCTTTTTCTTTCTGAAGAATTGATTCTTCAGCTGCTATTTCTTTCTGAAAATTGACATTTTCAGCTTCAAAAGGCACAGGTTCTGATACATGACCCTATGCTTCTTCATCATCTGATTCATCCCTTAGAATCATCCTTCTTCTTCTTGGCGGAGATTTAGGAACAGATTTTGCTCTTTTAGGCCTTGAGGATGAAGGTCTGATGGTAGGTGCTGATGGTTGTTGTTGTGAGGATTGAGTTGGTAGGAAGTATGTTCTGATGGTTGGTTGTGGTTGAGGTTGAGAAGTGGTTGGTGGTTGATTGGTTGTAGGTGCTGATGGAGGTTGGGATGGTTGTACATCAGGGTATTTAGCAGCATAGGTGGCTTTATCAGAATTTACTAAGACCTGTTTGACTGACTGAGGGATTTGGAGGGGTCTTAGTACAACCTTCTTATTACCAGTAGATAATAAGTCAGTGAAGGCCCTTTTAGCAAGTTTAAAAGGTTCAATTAACTCACTAGCTAGTTGGGCCTTATCAGAACTACAGAAACTGTATATAAGCTGACAGAATCTAGCAAAATAAATTGTGTTTCTATCTTCTGTCATCCTATCACCTATGAATCCTAAAACAGCACTTGCATAATCAAAATGTGTTTGATTTAAGAGAGCATACCCGATTTGCTGACTTAGGATTAGGATTGCATCAAAATTGGAGCACTTGTTGGCAAAGGCCTTGGTGATGCAGTCGAAGAAAAAACTCCACTCCCTCCTGATGTGGGGTCTCTTCAATTACACCAGCTTTGCCAAAGACCTTTCATAGCCCAGATTGTCCATCATTTGTTGAAGGGCCGGCTCCTCAACTGTTGAACTGTAAACACAGTTTTCTGGCAAATCAAGTGAGAATAGTGTGTACACAAAGTGTTTGATAAAATGCCTGTGAGAAAATAGAGCTTCAGAGAATATTAGTGGGTGAGAGAAAATAAGAGAGATGAGAGAATGAGAAAAGCAGGTAAAAGATTAGAAAATCTTTTAACTTTCTTATTTATACAGCCCACGTGATAACATCTATATTTGTGAAGCATGGCAGACAATTTACACCTGGCAACTTATGAACAGTCAGTAAATTGTTAAAGCAGTAATTAGTGGGCACGAGAAATAAGCAGTAATTATTGTGCACATGCAGTTTTTCAAGAAAAACATGTTTCCCACTAAACAAATGAGTATGACTGTTTTTATCTCACTTAAATATATTCTGATAAAATATGACCGTTCAGTATTACCACAAATAAGTCAAGTAAATAAATAATGCCACGTAAGCATCAGAGTTTCCATCAGGATTTAATATCAGAACTTGACTATTATTAGATTTTAACAGTCATCAGAACATGGCTTCTGTTCTCAGAAAGTGAATATTTGTTTTTGTGATTCTTTATACAAAAACTAACTTGTTTCTTCAGAGTTTAATCATCAAAACTTCCATCAGAACTTGTCCTCAGAATTTATGCATACGACACTTAACTGTTTATCTAAAACAACTTAATCACCACAGTAATTTTCATCATTCATATGGAGTGGTAGTGGGTGCATTGGCAAAATATCAGATAAAGATTAAAGTTTAATAAACTTTAGTACATCTTAGAAATAAGGCATAACTGAGAAAAGTGCTTAAAATCTGCCTTTAATAATGAAGTCTACTATAGAATAAATTTATGCAAGAATCCACCTCAACTGTTTGTGCTCATTTTATGCATCTTTCGTAATTCCTTTTTATAGTGGCTTCTCAGTGTAAGTGAGTCACAACTGCTATCAGAATTTATGCTATTATCAGAGTATTTCTCCAGTAATCAGAGAATGTGAAAAGTCACCAAGAAAAATTTATTTGCTTTTCTAATGCATATAACTTAATACCAGCAATGCACTTCGGTCTTCCCTTCCAAATATTTACTCTAGATCTCAAATGAGTACCTGACTTCAATTTTCTTTTCTTTTCTTTTCTTTTCTTCAGATAAGTGAGGCTTATCCAACATTTAGTTAATCCTTAAGATTTACTGACATCAGAATTTGACAGATGAGAAGGAAGAATCTAGTTTGTGACTTAGTAATAAGATACACAAAGTAAATTTGACTAAGCTCAAAATCAGAATTTGCTTGTGTTAATGAATTTCCACATAAACAACTAATTCAAATATGGGATTTCTAGTATATTAAAGACTATTAGGTCTGCATCTAGCAAAGTAATCCTCATTGGATTGAATAGTCACAAAAGATTCAAAACACTATCATAATATATAAATCCACATCAGATAATAATCAATATTTAATGTATTACAATTTAAGCACATATTACATGAAGATAAGACAATCTGTAAACACTGATCATAAAGTTAGATGCATGAGAACAAAAACTAAGCAGATTTTGAGAAAGAACCTGAAACAATTCCATGTTCATTTACCAGTCTTGTAAAAGTAGCTTCACATAGTGGTTTTGTGAAGATATCTGCTAATTGTTGATCTGTTGGAACAAAATGCAATTCCACTGTACCTTCTATCACATGTTCCCTAATGAAATGGTACCTAATGCTGATGTGCTTTGTCATTGACTGTTGAACTGGATTACCTGTCATAGCAATAGCACTTTGATTATCACAGCAAATAGGTATTTTAGAAAATTCTAACCCATTGTCCAGTAATTGATTCTTCATCGAAAGAATCTGTGCACAACATCTTCCTGCAGCAATATATTCTACTTCTATAGTTAATGTGGAAATTGATTTCTGTTTCTTGCTAAACCAAGAAACCAATCTGCCTCCAAGAAATTGGCAGCTTCCACTAGTGCTTTTCCTGTCTATTTTGCATCCTGCAAAATCTGCATATGTGTAAACTATTAGCTTAAAATCTGATTCTCTAGGATACCACAATCCTAGATTAGCTATACCCTTGACCCTTGAGGTACTTGAAAATTCTTTTCACAGCTATTAGATGAGGTTCTCTTGGATCAGCCTGAAATCTTGCACAAAGACAAGTAGCATACATGATATCAGGTCTACTTGTAGTTAAATAGAGTAAAGAGCCAATCATACCTTTGTAGTTAGTAATATCTACTGATGCTCCAGTATCTTTATCTAACTTGGTTGCAGTGGCCATGGGAGTGGATCTAGTTGAACAATCTTTCATTCCAAATTTCTTCAGTAAATTTCTGGCGTACTTGGATTGATTTATGAAAGTACCTTCTTCATTTTGCTTGACTTGAAGTCCCAGATTATAGCTAAGTTCTCCCATCATACTCATTTGATATCTTGACTGCATTAGCTTTGTAAACCTTTCACAGAGTTTGGCATTTGTAAAACCAAATATGATATCATCAACATATACCTGTACCAAAAGTAAGTCCTTTCTATGGTTGAGGTAGAACAATATTTTATCAATTGTACCTCTGTGAAATCCACTTTCCAGAAGAAATTGAGCTAAAGTCTCATACCATGCTCTTGGAGCTTACTTAAGGCCATAAAGTGCTTTGTCTAATCTGTAGACATGATTTGGAAATTTTGGATATACAAATCCTGGAGGTTGTTCAACATATACCTTTTCTTCCAATTCTCCATTGAGAAAAACACTTTTTACATCCATTTGAAAGACTTTAAACTTTTTATGAGCATCATAAGCCAAAAAGATTCTTATGGCTTCCAATCTAACAATTGGTGCAAATGTTTCGTCATAATCAATACCCTCCTGTTGAGAGTAACCTTTAGCAACCAGCCTTGCTTTGTTTCTTGTAATTATGCCATCACTGTCAGCTTTGTTTCTGAACACCCATTTTGTGCGAACAACTGATTTGTTCTTTGGTCTTCGCACTAGGGTCTAGACTTTATTTCTTTCAAATTCATTTAACTCTTCCTGCATTGCTTGCACCCAATCAGCATCTTGAAGAGCTTCTTCTACTTTCTTTGGTTCAGTCTGAGATAGAAAGGAATGATAGAGATATTCATTTGATATTATTGTTCTAGTTCTGACACCTGCTTCAGGATCTCCAATTATTAAGTCAGGTGTATGTGATTTGATCCACTTCCTTGCAGATGGAAGTTGATTTCTAGAACAGGATCCTCCCCCATGATCCATGCTGTCTCCATCAGCTTTTTCTGGTGCTCCCCTGTAGATATGCTCTCTGAGACTTCAGAATTTGATTTGGATCCTTCAAGATTTGAAGAATCAGAGTTTCCAGAATTATCAGAATTTGGGTCATCAGCACTTGATGAATCAGAACTTGAAGAGCCAGTGACAGGTTATGACGCTTCTTGAGAGTCTTGAGTTGTGGTAGGATCTTCAGCTTGCTCCCCCTGAACAAGTGCATTTTCCCTTGGAGTAGTTACCACAGTTTCAATGATATCAGAATTTAACCGGTCAGAACTTACAGGATCAGTATTTAAGCCATCAGAATTTGCAGAATCAGAATTTAAATCTTCATTTTCAAATCTCAGCTGATCATGATCATTGAAATCTTCAAGTCCAGTAATCTTTTTATCATCAAAAGATACATTGATAGCTTCCATGACAACCCTTGTTCTTAAATTGTAGACTCAGAAGGCTTTTGTCAAAAGTGGATATCCAATAAAAATTCCTTCATCAGCTTTTAGATCAAATTTTGACAGCTGTTCAGGATGAGTCTTAAGAACAAAACACTTGCATCCAAATACATGAAAGTATTTCAGATTTGGCTTATTTTTCTTCACCATCTCATATGGTGTTTTTCCATGCTTGTTTATGAGTGTAGCATTCTGTGTAAAACAAGTAGTCTGCACAGCTTCAGCCCAAAAGTAGGTTGGCAGCTATAACGACTCGTGCATTTTTGAATTATTTAAATATGTAATTGTGAAAGTATTAAATAAATAAAGTATATGTATAGTTTTTAGTCAGCTCGGTTTTATTTCATTATTATGAATGCGTGACTTATGGTGTACCGAGTTGTCTCCATAATTAATTATGGAATTTTGTTGAATTGTTTCTACTTTTAAAAGTAAATTTAATGCAATTTTTTTGTATAAATATGTGGATTGTCCCTAAATTTTCTGATTACATTTAATTGTAAAATCTGTAATTTATTCCAGAATTCTTCAAAAAATTATGAAACTCATATTTATCTAAGTTTGGAATATTCCGAGAATTTTAAAATTACTTTAGAAATTTTTGGGATTAATTTTACCCGCGCGCCGATTCGTTTAATTGTTAAAAGCGGGTATAAATGACATTTCAGAAATTGTTTTAAAACTATAAAATTTACGTTTTCATTAACTTCGGGATATTTGTGATATTTAAAGGCTATTTTGAAATTTTTTCTGATTAATTTCCGCGCATAGCGTTACGTCTTTAATTACGGTTTTAAGACCGAATCGGATTTATAAAATAAAAATGGGGTACGTGGCAGCCTAATTCAGATGTGTGGCTTCATTTCGAGCATACGTGTCCTGATTTTACAAATTGGGGATCATATTTTAATCCTTAAAACTCACAATCTCTCTACAATCTCTCTCGGTTTCTCTCCTGTTCCTCTCTCTAATCTCTCTCTTCTTTCTATGTCCTCTCTCCTTCCTCTTCTTCATCTTGTTCGCGGCTTCTCTGTGTGGCTGTCTCATCGCCGCCGTTCACCGGTTTATTTCCGGCGACTTTTCGCCGCGCCTTGGGACTCTCAGATTGTCACTGTCCATGTTGATTCATGCTCATCCGTGTATAGACATGTATGTATATGTACGAGTGTGATGTTCTATTTCTTTATTGTTGCCGCCGCCCCTCCCGGTTTTCCGGTGAGGATGGCAGCGTGTGGCCGTGCTGTTATGCTGACTGTTCATTTGGTTATGTTATTATTTGGTTTGGTTATTTCTGAATCAAATTAATAATACTCTTGCAGAAATCCTTGACTGATTTTATGAAATAAACTAATTGGTATTTGTGAGATTTAAGTGTACTAATCGATAGGATTTACGTTGGAAACCCGAAATTGTTCGGGTACCCGCGAATTTTATCGCCGTCGGCGATGAGCCTCGGCGAGTCGACGGTCGACCGTGATGATCATTATCTGAGTCCTAATATTTTAAGATTAATAACTAAATATGAAATACGAATAATAATTAATAATTGTAACTAAGTTAGAATTTGGGAGTTTAAGATATTTTGGTTGCTGTGATTGGGTTGGATCGGAGGTTGGGAATTATATTCAGATTATTGCTACAATTGGTTGTTGTTGAATTGACGTCGACTATATTCGATGGGTAGTCCAATAAATAAACAAGACGCTGCCCGATTTTCGGAAAAATTTACCTACGGAAATATGGAACTGTATTTGATGATTATCGGGACGTTAAGTGGCTATATAAATATATATGTGTTTATTACGAAACTTGATTGCACGATGTGATGAAATAATTTACTAAAATCAATAACCCTAATTTCATACAATAGCGAGTATACGTATTTTCTGAAAACGAACCTCAAATTGATTTTCGAGAACGTGAACCCTAGCTGATGTCTATATTACAATAATGTATGTGTTACGAGTCGGGTTTTGTTAACGCACGGGTAGATTATTAGCGAGGATATGTCAAGCATAATCGAAAGTCTAAATTAGGGTATTTCGACTCTGTAGGTTCTAGTAGGAAAGCCCGAGAATCGGCATTGGACGAAAGATAGTTTGGTGGTCAGTCAAAAAGCTCAGTAAGGTTCCAATCAAAGGACTTAAGTGTTGAGGTCGAATCCAGGGTGATTTAGTGGTTAGACAATAAAGCCTGAGCGGCAGAGTCGGCTCAGAGTCAACCAATAATAGTTTTAAAGCCCTGCAAGGCAAGTACTTTTAAACTTTTCTCGAGATACAGTGCAAATATTTCTAAATTCTCTTGTGACATATTGTTAAGCATTCAAAATAGTTCTGTTTTATATTGTGATTACCTTGAATCATACAGCCTTGAACCCGTGCTAGGATAGGTTTATGGATGTTTTAATATGCATGATTCGTAGTGTAATTTTAACCATCTTACGCTGCTCTATGTGATCTCAATGGATAACTTGCTCTTAAACCGTTATATTTTCAAATATTATAGACATATAGGGTCTAAACATAATTGGTATCTTCCACCTTCTATCTAATTTGTTGATACTGAGTGGTAGGGTATATGTATATTGAAAGATAGTCTGTACTAATTTCGTGTTGTCTGATTAGTTATCATAATCGTCACATACTATGATGAAAGGCATAAACTCTGAACGAAGTACTTAATGACGTTGGAATCCCATGTTTTATTTCATATAAGTAACTTGATTTTAATCTCATAGTTAATTCATTCTAGCATAATTACTATTAGATAATCAAACTCAATTTGATACTTATCTTAGCAATGAAATATAATTATACATTGTTGCGTACGTGCACTTTCTGAATTAAACCAATCTATGTGGGAACGAACTAAACTTAATCTTATACTACTTGTGACCGCGTACGCTTGCGTGTTTTTGTGTGAACAATATATATTCTCACATCTAGTCCCCGAGACTCTACCTGATCGGGAGAGTTTCCACTAAAAACACTCTCCTTAACATAGGCGGAGAAACATGTACAAACCCTACCAATATCTATCTTGAAGCGCAACTCCCCGTTATCTTCTCAAAATTTAAATTAGAAAACACTACTAACCTATCTTGGACCGTAACTCCCCGTTACCCCTTCAAACTAAAGTAGCAAACATACAAGAATTATCTTGGAGTGTAACTCTGTAATAACCCCAAAATTTTGAACTCTTTGTAACCCTTATGAATAGTGTTTTTGCTGATATTGCTGAATAAGAAAACTGTTCATGCCACACTATGTAGGGGTTCTGTTATGGATATTCTGAGATTTTATTGGTACTCTATAGGGTATATAAGTGTATGTAAAGATCGTCAGAATCCAATTCCGAACACTTTGATTTTTCCCGGAAATCCACTAGATACGGAAAGAATTGATTATAAGGTAACAGGATAAAAATGATTTAAATTAAAGGATTATAAGAGAGGATCATAAAAGGAATATAATATATTGAGAAAGGTTAAGGGAACCTAAGTAATAAGATCCCGGGTATGATCCCTCAAACGATAAACGAAAACGAAAGTTAAACGAACCGTATAACTGATCAGCGGTCATTAGGCAAACAATTAGGAAGTTAATCAAGGAGGTTAGGGATGATGAGGTCATCCAACCAATAAGGAGAGGACAAGTAAGAGATGATGACACAATAAGGTGATGTAAGCATGACATAGGGAGGGAGGAGATGTGGTCGGTTTATAACCACACAAAGACAAGGTTAATAAGGTAATTAACCAAAACAAAAATCAAAACTACATCCACCAAGCCAAAACAAATCATTTTCATCAAAACAAAAATTGTATTTCTCTTCACCAAGAACATTTGCTCTCGGCTTTTTCCATTTTCAAAGAGAAGATTTTTCAAAATCCAAGTTCCAAGCTTCCTAAATTGGTAAGATAATTCTCTAGTACTCCTTATGCATAGTTATGGCTATCTTATGAGTTTAAGCCTCCAATTCATTCTTAATCTTCTCCAAGAAATCAATGAAGAAGACAATGAATAGTGATTTCAAGGTTTTTAACTTGATTTTTCTTGTTTTTCCTTTAAGATCCAAGCATCTCTAAGACATCTCAAGGCTTCTTAAGGCTTCCTAGCTACTCACATCACTTCAAGGAAGGTATATCATCTCCAAACCCTAGCTTTACTTTGTATATTAGGATGATTTTGATAGTTATGGTAAAGAGTAGCTTGAAGCTTGTTTGTTTAGAGTTTGGGTTGGAATGGTGGTGAATTGAATGTTGAAATCTTATGGTTTGGTTAAAGGATTTAAGTATAGTTTGAATTCAAGTTTAAGAATAAGTATAATTGTTAATATTGAGTTGATTGGGACTGTTGTAGTGTGATATGGATGGACTTTGATTGTATGAATGGATTGGGGTTGTTTGGAGATTGAATTGGAATGGTATAAAATTGGGAAATCGCGTAAACATAGCCGTCGTAATGTCCGATTTACTTTAGACTGCTTTTGTTCATAACATTAGGACCCGAGAACTCCCTGCTAGGCTTTGACCATTGCCATGTTTAGATAGTTCATGTTACGAGCTTCGTTTTGATATGTGGTTCGTTTGATTCCGATGTACGCTTTAGGAGAAACGGCCGTTTTAAGTAACAACGTTTCGCGAACGAAACATTACCCCTCGCCTTACTTTAAAACATAGGTTAAAGACCTAAAAATGGTTAATTAGTGTATGAAACAATTATGTTAAGTGTGTTAGGCAGTTAGTAAGACACTCGCGAAAGAATCGCCTTAAAACTCGTAATGGTTAAATTATTAAAAATGGTGGAGCCGAGGGTACTCGAGTGACTTAAGAGAATCAGTAAGCGCAAAGCGAGCGTTAGAGTCTAATTTGGTTAAAGTATAGATTTACAAGTGACTTTGGTTTAATTCTAACTCACATGTTCTTTATAGGTTACCAGACTCGTCCCAAGCCATTAATCACCCTCAGTCGCTCAGGCAAGTTTTCTACCCGTATAACTGTTGTTGTGATGTACATGTGTTTATGCATGATCTTGCGATAAATGCATATTTGTTATTAGCAAATTCTTGCGATATATTGTAGCATGTGATATGGTATATATGCATGCCTGTTTCGTATTGTTGATACATATATCTGTTGATTCAGTTGATAATACCTATGCTAGAGTTAAGCGGTAATTTGCATATACCCTTAGTATAGGGGACCCAAAGGTGAACTTTTTTCTAAAACCGGGAGTCGATGCTCCCGAGTATATATATATATATATATTTATTTATATATATATATGAATAGTTTTTAAAACTATGAATCAAATAAGGTTTATTCGATATCTTTATTTTATTAATGAATATTATTTTGAATATTCATTCGAGGACATATAACTCCGCTTATTTTATTTATTGAATATTAATTTGAATATTCATTCGAGGGCTTATGACTCCGTTTATTTTATTAATGAATATTATTTTGAATATTCACTCGAGGGCTTATGACTCCGATTTATTTACTAATTAATATTCTTTATTTTATTAAAGAATAATGTGTCGGTAATCAAACTTACTTTTGATTATTCAAATAAAGATATTACTTTCGTATAAGTATATCTTTGGTTATTTAATAGTCATTTCAAGTATAAGTTTTACAACATCTACTTCAATTATTTTTATAAAGATTATTCTTTATGGGAATATTATTTAAATAATAATATTCAGATATTTTCTAATATATTGGGACTGATTTACTTTATTAAATCAGCATTACTCCAAACACTCTTTAAAGTGTTTTCGAGTCTTTAAAATGATTTTTAAAAGTTAGAGCGGATCCCAAAACTCATTTTTATATTTAAGGTCCTCCTTTCGAAGGGGATTTAAATACTCGCTCAAAACCTAAGGGATCCGGCTCTGTGGTGTGTTTTATATTCGCAACAAGGTTGTTGTCTTGATAAAAGAATTTTGATTACTTACCCAACACTCGGGAAGTAAAATTCTTGGAACAAGTTAATCCATTAACAGGCATCGCCTGGGAAATATCGGTGAGTTTTCCTTTCCAACTAGATACGACTTCTTGGTGGAGCCGTATCAACAAGTTTCTACTTGGGGAAAGGGGGAACGAGCTTTACGTTTCAGAGTCATGGATTTCATCTGAACTAGGAGTGGCGTAAGTGGTCGAGTGGCGCCGGCCCAGCCTTATTATATTGGCCCAAAATGGCCTGGAAGTTCTGCTAAGACGGTCCATTCCTTAGGAGTCCAGTGTTCGGTTGACAAGTAAATCCGACAGGTTCTCCTCTACATGTAGAAAATGGTGGGGTTGTACTACTGCGACTGATCATCGTAAGTGGTCTTCCTGGCGCGACAAACTCCCGTAATGAGTTCATCATCCAGTTGGATAATTCTGCAACAGTACCCGTAGCATTTCGATCGAAAGGCTACGAATGGGTGGTTGCCGAAGCATTGACAGGGTCAAACAGTTTTATTGGTGTTTCCATTGAATGAAGTATCTCGTAACTTCATTTCTTTTAAAAATATTTCAAAGATTGAATATATTCAAGTTTTAATTTATGGTCTCATCTATGGGATGACCTCTTGAATCTTATTATACTTTGAGCAGTAGTAGTTCAAGTAGATTTCTAAAAATGGTATAAGTATAGTGAAGTAATTGGTAACTTCATCTTCTTTTAAACTTATATCCAGTAAGTAATTACCTTACACATGATAAAGGATTCTAGTAAGTATCCATTAAGATACTTGTATTATTGGTAACACTATATATTATCTTGCGAGCTGTAATGCTCACTCTTGCTTCATTTCTTCTTCACACAACAACAGTTAGGAAAGATGGCCAGGCTCAAGAAGACCCGGCGCAAGAGCGTGGGAAGCGCCCCGCGCCTTCCCGTTGAGATCGTAGCTGCTATAGCTGCAGAGGTAGATCTACCTGTAGATCAGACATTCTACTTTTGGGAACCAAATATTGTATAATTATAACTTGCGGCAGATAATGGCAATTAACTGTAAATTTATCAAGTAATCATTTTGGGTTGTAATAACTTTTAAACTGTGGATTCAAAGACTTGTACTTATTTCAATTTCATCTATGAGACTATAACGAGTTGTGCTGTGTGTTAGTGTGGGGTCACAACATAAGGTTAATTATTATTAATTAAGTGAAGTGGTATTGTGGAAAGAAAGACCGTGACGGCCCGGATCCCTGACCCCGGATCTGGGGGTGTTACAGAAATGGTATCAGAGCTAAGCGTTATAAACCTCAGAGATGATGCGATGATATAATAACAAACTCATAAAGATAATAAGAACTCTTGCCAAGTTCATGGTCGGACTACTTAAAGTAGCACTGACAGTTAAAACCCTTACGGGAACCCTTATAAGTATCATGATAGTAACTTAGCTCGTTTAATGTGTAGGCGCATGAGATAGAGGACCCTGAGATGTTCGAGCGTGAGCATGATGAGGCACTGCTAGATGTCGAGGATCAGGAGGAGCCTAAGATGGAGGAGGATGAGGAGGACCCCTCAGAGGAGTTAGAGACAGAGGTCATTACTATTTCAGATGAGGAGGACCCGGATGAGGTCCCAGTAGCTGAGGAGCGTGTCGGACCTATGGTAGTGTACACTGGTACCCCTTTACCCACACTCCCGATGGTCAGAGCTCCTACCCCTCCACCACTATCTTGGAGCCCCTATGATGACAGCTCAGAGACCCATACTCCCGAGCCTAGACAGACTGAGGAGGCACCCCCAGCGGCTCCGGATTCACCACCTCTCGACCCTGCCCATAGGCAGTCTTTGTTAGCCCACGGCTATGTTCAGGATGTACTGAGGACCCGAGTGGCCGTTGCTGAGGCCCGGCTGGATGAGGTCAGGAGGGAGTTGGATGCGGAGAGGGCGGGTAGGCGTACCCGAGCTTATGAGACTAGGGCTGCTATACCCCGATCCTTGAGGAGGGAGCTGATGGGGATAGAGCTCACGTCCCGAGCGAGACTCAGATCGCTCCAGGGGGACAGGCATGGTAGGATCTCCAGGCGGCAGGCCGACTATATCTTCCATCGTGTGATGGAAAGGGTATGGGAGCTGACCCGCTCCGGTGTGTGATTCAGGACAGACGATGGGATAATCTAGTTGTCTAGTTAGCCGAGGCCTTAGTAAGAGCCAATTTTCCGGGATAGTTGACTTGTATATAGCATCCCTTTTTCTGACTAGACAGATAGACTCTTGTGTATCACTTTTGGGACAGATGGCTGTAGCACTGTTGTACTTTTGACCAGATCAAACTATGTATTTCTCGCATTATGTATATATCTGTTTCCTTTCAGTTCAGTTCCTTAGTGACGAGATCACTGTTTTTATCATTATTATTACTGCACTTCTTATTAGAACTGTCATAAAATAATAAAATTGCGAGATACATTCTCCCCATTATAGAATTGTGCAAGGCACAATGTTGTGTATGATTGTGACCTAATGTTGAATTTCCCAATAATAATTTTTTTTATTAGTATCATGCCGCCAAGAAAGATTGGAACTAGGGTGAACCCTGGATCTGAGGACCAGGGAAGCCATAACCAGGATGATAGGAACCAGGAACACAGTGAAGAGGAAGACGAGGATTATGTGGAACAGGATGACTCCCTGTATGAAGAGGAAGAGGAAACATATGATGTTGAGGGATTTGAGATAGAGGCTGAAGAGGGAGAAACTGAGGTTGAGCAACCAGTACCAAACCCAGTCATGGATCCCATGGGCCAGTTCATGAAACTACTAAGGCATAACTTGGAACGTCAACCCAACCCACCCCCTTAAGGAAATAACAATGCTGTGGCAAACTCTTTCAGGGCTTTTAAGTTCCTTAAGCCCCCTGAGTTCCACGGATCAGCCGACCCAGTTGAGGCAAGGGAATGGTTAAAGGAAATGGAGAAATGCTTTGAGATTTTAAGTACCGATGATGCACATAAGACTGTATTTGCTACCTACCTTCTAAAAGGAGAGGCCAACTACTGGTGGGAGGCCAAGAAAAACATGGAGACAGATGCTATCATAACCTGGGAGAGGTCCAGTCAGTTGTTTATGGGGAAGTATTTCCTAAGGTTTATGGAAAACCAGATGGAGCTCAAGTTCTTGGAGCTAAAGCAGAATAACTTATCTGTAGCAGAGTACGAAGCGAAATTTACTGAGTTATCAAGGTTTGTGCCGGAGTTTGTGAGCACCGAGGAAAAGAAAGCTAGGAGGTTTCAGCAGGGACTGAAACCGTAGATTCAGAATAGGGTGGCAATCCTTGAACTTACAGATTATGCCACTCTGGTGCAAAAGGCAACAATTGTAGAAGCCAAAAGTGAACAGATGCAGAAGGAAAGAGAGAAGAAGGGAATAAAGAGGAAAAGTATGAGCATGGGTGGAGGTTCCGCAGGAAGGAGCTTCTCAACTAGATTTAATCGAGGAGCAGTGTCCCTACCAGGAAAGAACACTGGGTTTAAGCGGCCAATGAGTGTGAATGTGAGCCAGAGCGGCCAGAAGTCAAGAATGTCCTATTCCAACCAGTCTCGACCCCCATTGCCAGCCTGTAACACTTGTGGAAGAATGCATTCTGGGGAATGTAAGGGAAAGCCAGTAACCTGCTTTAAGTGTGGGCAAGTGGGCCACTATTCTCACAAATGCCCTTCGTCAGCCCCTGCCGTCATTCCAACCACCACTTGTCATCAGTGTGGACGCCCGGGTCATTGGAAAAGGGAATGCCCAATGAACAAACCAGCAGCTTCAGGAGCCAGCAGGGCTGCCTCCAATAAGCCACCTACTGCGAGGACTTTCAACATGACAGTCCAGGATGCTATGAAAGACTCAGATGTGATAGCAGGTACCCTTTCTCTAAATTCAGTCAGTGCAAACGTTTTATTTGATTCGGGAGCAACTAAATCTTTTATATTAAAGGACCTTGCGCGTAAGTTAAAACTTAAGGCTGAACCCTTGATAGAACCCTTACAAGTAGAAATAGCCAACCATGAAGTTATTCTTGGTAATCTGATTCACCCCGCCTGTGAGTTAGGCATAGGGGGACAATCTTGCAGTGTTGATCTGATTCCTTTTAAGTTAGGGGAATTTGATATAATTTTCGGAATGGACTGGCTATCTAGCAATGATGCTCAGATAGACTGTAAGGGGAAGAAAGTTAAGTTGAATATTCCAGGAAAGAAAGAAGTCATATTTAGGGGAAAGAGGCAGACGCAGAAATTTTTGACCATGGCCCAGGCCAGAAGGATGCTACGAAAAGGAAACGAGGCTTACCTAGCCTATGTGGTAGACACACAAAAACTTACAAGATATTCCAGTAGTCAACAAATTTGAAGATGTATTCCCACAAGACCTTCCGGGATTACTACCCGATAGAGTGATTGAATTTGCGATTGAGTTGGCCCCAGGGACGGCGCCAGTTTCAAAAGCACCTTACCGGTTAGCCCCGTTAGAAATGAAGGAATTAGCTATCCAATTGCAGGAACTTTTGGATAAGGGTATGATAAGACCCAGTGTGTCTCCGTGGGGAGCACCAGTTTTATTTGTTAAGAAGAAAGATGGGAGCATGAGGCTGTGCATCTATTATCGAGAGTTGAACAAGCTAACCATAAAGAACAGGTACCCATTACCTAGAATAGACGATCTGTTCGACCAGCTAAAGGATGCTGTTTATTTTTCCAAGATTGACCTGAGAACTGGATATCACCAACTAAAGATTAAACCCGAAGATATTTCCAAGACAGCATTCCGTACCAGGTATGGGCATTATGAGTTCTTGGTAATGTCCTTTGGATTAACCAACGCCCCAGCGACTTTCATGGATTTAATGAATAGAGTATTTAAGAAGTATTTGGACAAGTGTGTGATAATTTTTATCGATGATATTTTGATCTACTCAAGGACTGAGGCAGAACATGCAGAGCATTTGAGGATAGCTCTAGGATTACTCAGAGAGGAACAGTTATATGCCAAATTCTCGAAGTGTGAATTCTGGCGGAATGAAGTACAGTTTTTGGGACATGTGATCAATAAAGAAGGAGTATTGGTCGACCCCTCCAAGATAGATGCGGTCTCAAATTGGGAAAGGCCAACCACACCCACAGAGGTAAGGAGTTTCATAGGATTGGCCGGCTACTATCGTAGATTTGTACAGGACTTTGCGAAGATCGCAGCCCCTTTGACACGACTTACTCGTAAGACAGAGAAGTTTGAATGGACGGAGAAATGCGAGAACAGTTTTCAGGAATTAAAGAAAAGGTTGGTAACGGCCCCGGTGTTGGCATTACCAGACGAAAAAGGAGATTTTGTGATATATAGTGACGCGTCGCACAAAGGATTAGGGTGTGTGCTTATGCAGCACGGTAAAGTGATTGCGTATGCATCGAGACAACTGAAGGAATACGAGATTAGATATCCTACCCATGATCTTGAGCTAGCGGCAATAGTTTTTGCCTTAAAAATTTGGAGGCACTACTTGTATGGAGAGAAGTGCGAGATTTTCACAGACCATAAGAGCCTCAAGTACATATTTACGCAGAAAGAGCTCAACATGCGCCAGAGGAGATGGTTAGAGCTAATCAAGGACTATGATTGTGAGATTCTCTATCATCCGGGGAAAGCCAATCTGGTGGCTGATGCCCTTAGTAGAAAGGAAAGACTCAGAATGATAACGACTTCGAAAGAATTGATAAGGGATTTTGAGAGAATGGAAATAGAAGTAAAGGTAACCGAAACCGGAACTGAAAAGCTTTTTGAGATCTCAATGCAGCCAGAGTTATTGGAAAAGATCAGATTGTGCCAAGAGAAAATAATGAATGAAGGCAGAGAGTCAATGACTGGAGAGGAGATCCATACTGGAAAGATGATAAAGGGATAATGAGGTACTCCTACCGGATT
This sequence comes from Apium graveolens, assembly GCF_009905375.1. NCBI lineage: Eukaryota > Viridiplantae > Streptophyta > Magnoliopsida > Apiales > Apiaceae > Apium > Apium graveolens. The sequence continues at coordinate 37,788,178 of NC_133647.1, forward strand.
TGGGTTCCGAACGTTCAAGAGCTTAAAGATGAGATTTTGGATGAAAGCCATAGTTCAAGGTATTCCATTCACCCGGGAAGTACCAAGATGTATAGGGATTTGAAAGAGTATTACTGGTGGCCCAACATGAAGAGGGATGTAGCAGAATGGGTGAGCAAATGTTTGACTTGCCAAAGAGTAAAGGCAGAGCACCAGAGACCCAGTTGACTTTTACGACCCCTGGAGATTCCCGAATGGAAATGGGAACAGATAGCGATGGATTTAGTTGTAGGCTTGCCAAGGACGAAAGCCAATCATGACGCCATATGGGTAATTATAGACCGACTGACAAAGTCAGCTTATTTCATTCCTATCAATGAGAGATACACAGTCGATAGACTGGTGGACATTTACCTTAAGGAAATAGTGACGCGACATGGAGTCCCAGCGTCCATTGTCTCAGACCGAGACCCCAGATTCAACTCCAGATTTTGGAGGAGCTTTCAAGAATGTGTGGGGACCAAGTTAAATATGAGTACCGCGTACCATCCCCAGACGGATGGGCAGAGTGAAAGGACCATCCAGACACTAGAGAATATGTTGAGAGTCTGTGCAATAGACTTTAAAGGAAGTTGGGATGATCACTTGCCGTTGATCGAGTTTTCTTATAACAATAGCTTTCATGCTAGCATCGGAATGCCACCTTATGAGGCCCTGTACGGAAGAAGGTGTCGATCTCCCATATACCGGGATGAAGTAGGGGAGCGGAAGATGCTCGGACCCGTAGTGGTCCAAAGGACCAAAGACATAGTGGATCTTATCAGAGGGCGGCTTGTAGCAGCCCAAGACAGACAGAAGAAATATGCAGACCTAGCCCGAAAGGACAAGGAGTATGAAGTAGGGGACTTAGTACTACTAAAAGTATCCCCTTGGAAGGGGTTAATGAGATTCGGATAGAAAGGAAAACTAAGCCCAAGATACATTGGACCTTTTGAGATACTAAGACGGATTGGGAAGTTGGCTTACGAGCTAGCCTTACCCCCGAACCTACAACAAGTTTATAATGTGTTCCATGTGTCAATGCTAACGAAGTATCATCGGGATGCCAGACACATAGTGGAGTACGAGCATGTGGATATGCAACCAGATCTGACTTACGTGGAGAACCCAGTAAAGATTATGGATAAGAAGGAGCAGGTGCTTCGGAACAAAGTGATCAAGCTAGTTAGAGTGCTATGGCAGAATCATAATGTGGAAGAATCAACTTGGGAACTAGAGAGCGCAATGCTAGAAAAGTACCCCCAAATGTTTTCTATTTGATTCCGGGACGGAATCCTTTTAAGGAGGGGAGACTGTAATAACCCCAAAATTTTGAACTCTTTGTAACCCTTATGAATAGTGTTTCTGCTGATATTGCTGAATAAGAAAACTGTTCATGCCACACTATGTAGGGGTTCTGTTATGGATATTCTGAGATTTTATTGGTACTCTATAGGGTATATAAGTGTATGTAAAGATCGTCAGAATCCAATTCCGAACACTTTGATTTTTCCCGGAAATCCACTAGATACGGAAAGAATTGATTATAAGGTAACAGGATAAAAAGGATTTAAATTAAAGGATTATAAGAGAGGATCATAAAAGGAATATAATATATTGAGAAAGGTTAAGGGAACCTAAGTAATAAGATCCTGGGTATGATCCCTCAAACGATAAACGAAAACGAAAGTTAAGCGAACCGTATAACAGATCAGCGGTCATTAGGCAAACAATTAGGAAGTTAATCAAGGAGGTTAGGGATGATGAGGTCATCCAACCAATAAGGAGAGGACAAGTAAGAGATGATGACACAATAAGGTGATGTAAGCATGACATAGGGAGGGAGGAGATGTGGTTGGTTTATAACCACACAAAGACAAAGTTAATAAGGTAATTAACCAAAACAAAAAACAAAAACTACATCCACCAAGCCAAAACAAATCATTTTCATCAAAACAAAAATTGTATTTCTCTTCACCAAGAACATTTGCTCTCGGCTTTTTCCATTTTCAAAGAGAAGATTTTTCAAAATCCAAGTTCCAAGCTTCCTAAATTGGTAAGATAATTCTCTAGTACTCCTTATGCATAGTTATGGCTATCTTATGAGTTTAAGCCTCCAATTCATTCTTAATCTTCTCCAAGAAATCAATGAAGAAGACAATGAATAGTGATTTAAAGGTTTTTAACTTGATTTTTCTTGTTTTTCCTTTAAGATCCAAGCATCTCTAAGACATCTCAAGGCTTCTTAAGGCTTCCTAGCTACTCACATCACTTCAAGGAAGGTATATCATCTCCAAACCCTAGCTTTACTTTGTATATTAGGATGATTTTGATAGTTATGGTAAAGAGTAGCTTGAAGTTTGTTTGTTTAGAGTTTGGGTTGGAATGGTGGTGAATTGAATGTTGAAATCTTATTGTTTGGTTAAAGGATTTAAGTATAGTTTAAATTCAAGTTTAAGAATAAGTATAATTGTTAATATTGAGTTGATTGGGGCTGTTGTAGTGTGATATGGATGGACTTTGATTGTATGAATGGATTGGGGTTGTTTGGAGATTGAATTGGAATGGTATAAAATTGGGAAATCGCGTAAACATAGTCGTCGTAATGTCCGATTTACTTTAGACTGCTTTTGTTCATAACATTAGAACCCGAGAACTCCCTGATAGGCTTTGACCATTGCCATGTTAGATAGTTCATGTTACGAGCTTCGTTTTGATATGTGGTTTATTTGATTCCGATGTACGGTTTAGGAGAAACGGCCATTTTAAGTAACAACGTTTCGCGAACGAAACATTACCCCTCGCCTTACTTTGAAACATAGGTTAAAGACCTAAAAAGGTTAATTAGTGTATGAAACAATTATGTTAAGTGTGTTAGGCAGTTAGTAAGACACTCGCGAAAGAATCGCCTTAAAACTCGTAATGGTTAAATTATTAAAAATGGTGGAGCCGAGGGTACTCGAGTGAGTTAAGAGAATCAGTAAGTGCAAAGCGAGCGTTGGAGTCGAATTTGGTTAAAGTATAGATTTACAAGTGACTTTGGTTTAATTCGAACTCACATGTTGTTTATAGGTTACCAGACTCGTCCCAAGCCATTAATCACCCTCAGTCGCTCAGGCAAGTTTTCTACCCGTATAACTGTTGTTGTGATGTACATGTGTTTATGCATGATCTTGCGATAAATGCATATTTGTTATTAGCAAATTCTTGCGATATATTATAGCATGTGATATGGTATATATGCATGCCTATTTCGTATTCTTGATACATATATTTGTTGATTCAGTTGATAATACCTATGCTAGAGTTAAGCGGTAATTTGCATATACCCTTAGTATAGGGGACCCAAAGGTGAACTTTTTTCTAAAACCGGGAGTCGATACTCCCGAGTATATATATATATATATATGAATAGTTTTTAAAACTATGAATCAAATAAGGTTTATTCGATAACTTTATTTTATTAATGAATATTATTTTGAATATTCATTCGAGGACATATGACTCCGCTTATTTTATTTATTGAATATTATTTTGAATATTCATTCGAGGGCTTATGACTCCGTTTATTTTATTAATGAATATTATTTTGAATATTCATTCGAGGGCTTATGACTCCGATTTATTTACTAATTAATATTCTTTATTTTATTAAAGAATAATGTGTCGGTAATCAAACTTACTTTTGATTATTCAAATAAAGATATTACTTTCGTATATGTATATCTTTGGTTATTTAATAGTCATTTCAAGTATAAGTTTTACAACATCTACTTCAATTATTTTTATAAAGATTATTCTTTATGGGAATATTATTTAAATAATAATATTCAGATATTTTCTAATATATTGGGACTGATTTACTTTATTAAATCAGCATTACTCCAAACACTCTTTAAAGTGTTTTCGAGTCTTTAAAATGATTTTTAAAAGTTAGAGCGGATCCCAAAACTCATTTTTATATTTAAGATCCTCCTTTCGAAGGGGATTTAAATACTCGCTCAAAACCTGAGGGATCCGGCTCTGTGGTGTGTTTTATATTCGCAACAAGGTTGTTGTCTTGATAAAAGAATTTTGATTACTAACCCAACACTCGGGAAGTAAAATTCATGGAACAAGTTAATCCATTAACAGGCATCGCCTGGGAAATATCGGTGAGTTTTCCTTTCCAACTAGATACGACTTCTTGGTGGAGCCGTATCAACAAGTTTCTACTTGGGGAAAGGGGGGACAAGCTTTACGATTCAGAGTCATGGATTTCATCTGAACTAGGAGTGGCGTAAGTGGTCGAGTGGCGCCGGCCCAGCCTTATTATATTGGCCCAAAATGGCCTGGAAGTTCCGCTAAGACGGTCCATTCCTTAGGAGTCCAGTGTTCGGTTGACAAGTAAATCCGACAGGTTCTCCTCTACATGTAGAAAATGGAAGGGTTGTACTACTGCGACTGATCATCGTAAGTGGTCTTCCTGGCACGATAAACTCCCGTAATGAGTTCATCATCCAGTTGGATAATTCTGCAACAGTAACCGTAGCACTTCGATCGAAAGGCTACGAATGGGTGGTTGCCGAAGCATTGACAGGGTCAAACAGTTTTATTGGTGTTTCCATTGAATGAAGTATCTCGTAACTTCATTTCTTTTAAAAATATTTCAAAGATTGAATATATTCAAGTTTTAATTTATGGTCTCATCTATGGGATGACCTCTTGAATCTTATTATACTTTGAGCAGTAGTAGTTCAAGTAGATTTCTAAAAATGGTATAAGTATAGTGAAGTAATTGGTAACTTCATCTTCTTTTAAACTTATATCCAGTAAGTAATTACCTTACACATGATAAAGGATTCTAGTAAGTATCCATTCAGATACTTGTATTATTGTTAACACTATATATTATCTTGCGAGCTGTAATGCTCACTCTTGCTTCATTTCTTCTTCACACAATAACAGTTAGGAAAGATGGCCAGGCTCAAGCAGACCCAGCGCAAGAGCGTGGGAAGCGCCCGACGCCTTCCTATTGAGATCGTAGCTGCTATAGTTGCAGAGGTAGATCTACCTGTAGATCAAACATTCTACTTTTGGGAACCAAATATTGTATAATTATAACTTGTGGCAGATAATGGCAATTAACTGTAAATTTATCAAGTAACCATTTTGGGTTGTAATAACTTTTAAACTGTGGATTCAAAGACTTGTACTTATTTCAATTTCATCTCTGAGAGTATAACGAGTTGTGGTGTGTGTTAGTGTGGGGTCACAGCATAAGGTTAATTATTATTAATTAAGTGAAGTGGTATTGTGGAAAGAAAGACCGTGACGGCCCGGATCCCTGACCCCGGATCTGGGGGTGTTACAAACTCCCCGTTACCTCCTCATATTAATGTACAAAAATCCTGACACGACCTATCTTAGATGATAACTTTCCGTTACCTCTTCAAAGCCAATGTAGCCATTATGTAATCCTTGTATCACTAACCTTTGTCGGTCTTGAATCTTAGGTCTTAGATATTGGGTCTTTCTTTTTCCTCACGGTGCAAAACCACCCAACTCCCTGTCGGCATGTTTAAGACTTTGGTCTTAGAATAAATATCACCTCACTTCACTTCACCTTACTGCAAAATTAACATACAACATCTATAAATCCCCTTTTATAAAATAAAAGAATTCAACTAATTTACAACTAAATTAATTCAAGAAAGCAAATATATAACTAACAAGTCCAACCTATTAGAAATATAAATGCGGGGAATTTACAACATGTTATACAAAAGATATGTCAATTTGTATAGTATAACACAAGTAAATAAATGAACTAATATTACATAAATATTAGTCTGAGAGTGTAAACATACAACTAACAAGTCCAACCTATTAGAAATATACAAGCACTAATTCTACAACAAGTTATACAAATTGATAAAATAATTAAGTATGGTATAATAAAAGTAAAATAAGACATACAATATATAAGAATATATTATACAAGAAGCAAATATAGTATTAACCAAGTTAATAAAATAAATGCAAGTATCCTACAAACATGTTATATAATTAATAATACATTTAAGCATGCATATAACAACAAAAGATGAATAAATTTTAGATATAATTTGAAGATATCAATATTTAGAACTATCAAAGTTTGCCATCGGTATTTGTGATATCAGAGTTTGACAAAGGATAACGTCGTCAGTATTTGTCATCAGCATTTGTTGATCAGTACTTGTCATCAGCATTTGTTAAAATCATTATTTGTCAAGCTGGAAATCAGGAAATATCACATGAGGATATATTTGCAGAGATATGTAGCGTGAGACTTACTTATTTATAGCAATCAATAGTGGGATATATATTAGGATTCCTTATTCATGTATATCATATCAACTAGATTGATTGTGTACCTGTGCAATATATAAGCACATATTATGTTAACACTATATGTGTTCATTATTGTCCTATAATTCTGTGTAACCTAGCAGCTCTCAAAGATATCTGTTCATCCTTTAAGAGAGTATTGTAATGAGTTTTTATTCATCAATACAAAAACTGTTACTATACTTTGAGTTTTAATTCGAATTGATTGTAAATACTGTATTCACCCCCTTTAAAGTATACGTAAAGGCCTAAAAATTGGTATCAGAGCTTGTTGTTGATACACAAACAATTTAAGGTCCAGAAAACAATCAATAATGGCAGACAAAGAAACTCAACAATATCCACCACCACCAGCCACAACTCAAATTAACAACAACATTTGTAGATATGAAGCCATATGAGTTCCAATTTTGAAAGTCAATGAGTATCTAACCTGGAAAGTTAAGATGGCTTTGTGCTTGGAAGCCACAGATCCTGAATATCTGTATGGAATCTATGATGGTCCACACATGCCCAAGAAACTTGTTGTTGATGTTCCTAAAGAGACCGAAAAGATGGTTGATAAGGATAAGAAGGATTATACTCCTGAAGATTTAGCATCAATTTTGAAAGATGCTAAAGTGAGACATCTGCTTCATAAAATCTTGATATTATTATGTCCAATAGAGTGATTGGATATAAGACTGTAAAAGAAATTTTGGGACGCTTTAGAAGTAAAGTGTCAAGACACTAGTACTATCAAGAAAAATAGGAAAACCATCCTCACTCGGGAGTATGAACACTTTGACTCAAAAGCTGATGAGTCATTGACAGAGATCTATGACAAGTTTCAAAAAATATTGAATGATTGTCTCTTGTTGACAAAGAGTATGATCTAGAAGATTCAAACCTAAAATTTCTTCTTGCACATCTAAAAAAGTGGTATTGAAATTCACTTTCATAAGAGACAACTATGATCTTGAGGACACATATATGGATGAGATCTATGGAATGTTGAAGACTCAGGAACTGGAGATGGAGCAGAGGAGCGAGATGAAAGGATCAAGGATCAGGAAAGTTGCACTCAGGGTTGAAGAAAAACCTAGAAAAAGAGTTATGAGAAAAGGTTATTCAAGAGGAAAGGCCATGATTGTAAAGTCTGATACTAAGTCATCAAATACTGATGATGACTCAAACTCTAATATTTCTTCGGACTCTGAAAGTGATCATGGGGATGATGAGAAAATCTTGTAGATGGCTGATTTAATGGTGAAAAGCTTCAGAAATATGGCTTATAAGGACTTCAAGAAAGGAAATAGATCTTCCACGAGAGGCTCCAGTTCTTAAAAAGAACTATAGGTAATATCATGAAAAAGAGTCTAACTCTGGAAATTATTGACAAGTCCAAGGTCAAGTGTTACAACTGTGATGGAGTTGGACATTTTGCAGCTGATTGCAGACGGCCAAAAGCTGAGAAGAATGAAGCCTTGATCACAAAGAAAAAGAACTGTGATGATACATCAGAATCCGATATGGGTGTCAGCTATTTTGTCATGGAAAATGTTGACAGTGAACTTGAGGCTCCAGAGATAAAGGTACCTCAAACTACTCTTACTTTTGATACAGATGATAAATGTGAATTGAGGCTAATTTTTAAAACCCTGCATGTAGTTATAGGGATCAAACTCTGGAAAATGCGAGGATTAGAACTGAAAATTCTGACTTGAAGAAAAAAAATGAGCACCTAGAAGATGAGCTGGTTTTCATGTTAGAAACTCAAAAAAAAGAGATGATGTTGTATATGTTAAAGATAAATTGTTAAAAAAGCATGCTTACTTAAAAAAGGGATTAGCTAAAGAAAGTGAAGTAATTAAACTTTGGACTAGTTCAGGTAAATTAACTCAGGATATTATAAAAAATGTTTGTTGGGGATCAAGATTAGGTTATACAGACAAACCCAAGACTGAGAACTTAATTGAAAAAGAAGTTAACGATATTAAACCAATAAATATTGAAAAGCATGTCAAAAAGAACAAGTCTCAATTAATACCTGCTAAGTTTAACTTAAAAATTGATGGTCTCAAATCAGTAAATGAGATAAGTTCAACATCAGCATGTAAGTCAAACTTAAAAAATAGTAAAATTGAACAGGTGATGGCTAAGTCAGTAAATATTGATTTAAGGACTTAAAAGCAGCTTAAGCATAAGCTGAAAGAAATTAAAATGAATAACAAGGAAACATTCCTAGGAAAAATAGAAATATAAAATTAGGTGTTAATAAGGAGAACAAATACAAATCTATTCCTAATGCACATAGAAAGGCTTGTTTAAACTGTGGTAATACGAATCATCTTGTTGTTTCTTGCAGGAAGAATAAAAGGATAAATAATTTTCCTACTAAATCAGAGTTTAAGAATATAACAGTTAGATATAGACCACGGAATCCTTATTTTCATTGTGGCAGTACCTGGCATTCTTTTTACACATATAAAGAGTGTCACAGGTTGTATTATGATTATTATGAACTGAAACCCTCTTTGAATAAAAAAAAATTATTTCAGCATGTGTATCTCCTCATATTAAGAGTGTTAGCATAAACTATTATCTAAAGACTTCTACTGTAAATGTTAACAAACTTAATAAGGCCAAAGGATCAAAGCAAGTCTGCGTCCTTCAAAATTCTAACTAATTGCTTACCTGATTATAGGGTAACGGGATAAATACTCTAGTCTGCGACACTAGATGCACATGACATATGACTGGAAATAAAGCTCTGCTATTAGAGTTTAGGGAGAAGGCTGGCCCAAGTGTTTCTTATGGAGATGGAAACTTAGGAAAAACTTTGGGATACGGTGCCATTAAACTTGGGAATGTCATCATTGAAAATGTAGCTCTTGTTGCAGGACTCAAACATAATTCAATCAGTGTGAGTCAAGTCTGTGAACAAAATTACCATGTGGATTATTATGAAGCACGTAGTGAAATTGTCAACAATTCAGATAGCAATGTTGCAATGAATTGTCACCGACATGGTAACTTATATGAAGCCCGGGTCTCCACAAACACTAATGGCTCTGTAATTTGTCTAATAAGTAGAGAAACTGTAAAATACAACTGGAACTGGCATAAAAGACTTTCTCACTTAAACTTCAACAACATCAATGAACTTGTGAAGAAAGATCTTGTGAGAAGATTGCCCAATTGTAATGACTGAGAAATTACGCTTGTATTATATCATAATAAAGGCGAATCACGTGTTTTATTATATTTTTAAATGTGTTTAGTTATAAAACCCTAGCTGTTATGTGATATATGTGTTATGTGTCGTTAGGTTATTTTTCGGGTATTTATCAGATATTTCATTTTGAGTTAAATGCTTTTATATTAAAAGTTATGCGGTCCACACCTCGTTTTAATAGCTTATAGTTCATATAAAATAATTGGCCTTATTTTTCCTAGTATGGCTTATACCATATCGATATTCTGAACATCCAGTTAATTTAGAAATTTTCTCATTTCATCAAAAATGACTTTTTCGGGTCCCTTTGGGTGTTTAAAACTCCACAAAAATCACATTTTTATTTTTATAGAATTATGGGACTATCAAGTATTTCATTTCTTTGCATTTTGTATTATTCACATTTTTTGGGAATTTTTGGCATATATTTTATATTTATTGGATATTTAAAATTTAAAAGTTAATAACCAAAAATTATTAATTAATGGCAAATTAATTTTAATTAGGGCCTAAATTTGAATTAGGGTTATTTTTATTACTACTATATATAGCTGAATTTTATTAATTAATTATAAAATAATCATTAAAAATATTTTATTTCTGAATATTAGAAGTGTGGGTGAGAAGTGTGTTCTTGGATTTGCTGGAAAATCAAACACTGATTTTGATAGTTTCTGAAATCCAAACCATATCATATACGACCCCATCAAGGCGGATCAAGCCAGTGTTCGGAAACTGTGATATATTTGAGGTAGAATGCGTATCAGCAAAGTTTATCCCCTATTCTAAATCCAGAATAGTAAATTGTTGTACGTTATTCCGATTCTCCACCCTATTAATATTGATAATTCTGATTCACAAACACTGATACACAATTACTGTTTTCCTGATTATATTTCACTTTGATTCCTTATTTCTTTTGATATTATGAATACTCTATTCATATTCCAATAGATGATGCAGTATCTTATCCTGATGTGTATCTCAATTATTGAGACAACATCGAAGCATACAGATAGTTCTGGATGCTTGTCTTATAGACTGGATGGTTACGATTAGAGTCAGGAATAAAGTGGACCCTGCAATGAAATATTGAGGCCAGAAATGAGCCTGGATACCTTGTTATGACATGGGTCTACGTGAATAGCATAGATCTGTATTGTATCTGATTGATCAGCAGATTATAGTACTGTGATTGTAGAATCCAGCCTAATTTATTGGTAATCGCCGATAGCGGCCATCATTATTCTTTTGCAGGTATCCATAGTTATATATGAAAACAAATGACTGGTTCATTAAATTTTCTTTTAATACTATATATATATTGTGGACTTGTTGAGCAATTATGGATCACCCCTATTATTGTTATTCACCTTATTTTTTGAGTTAAGAAAAAATAAACTCATTCGTACCCGAGTGGTAAAGAAGCGAGTCAAAAGGCGGGACCCTCTGGCACCAAAGGTGCTAATCCCAATTCAAGAAGAGAGCTTTGAGCTACCCGAGCAGGTGTAATATGGTTAGATATAGAAGTTGTTTGAATAAAAAGGAACTTAGTTTAAAAACAGGTGTAGATGGCTGGTTTGTAATAAGGAGAACTTGTAAGACTAGTAATTTGGGTTTGTAATAGAAGTAGTGAATTGTTCTTGTTTTCATACTTTAACCTTAAATATCCTGAGTAGTAAAAGAAAGGGGTTAGATATATGTTCATATAATTACTGTACAGGTTTAATAATTTTGTTAGTTGGCAAGTAAGCCCCGGATCTAGAACCCGATTTGGAGGGTGTTACACCAATGCAGTTTTTACTCCTAATGTTCTATGTGGTTCATTGCAGAAGGCCAAGCTAAGGAAATCATCTTTCAAGAGTAAGACTGAATCCTCAATTTTTGAACCATATCATTTATTACATATTGATCTTTTTGTTCCAGTTAATGTAATGTCAATAGCCAAGTAGAAATATGCACTTGTCATTATAGATGAGTACACCAGATACACGTGGGTATACTTTCTGCATACTAAGGATGTGACTCCATCTATTCTTCTTGTTATTCCCAAACAATCTAAACAAGAATTACAGAAGGGGGGTTGAATGTAATTATGGCTTCTTTTTGACTTCAAGAACAGTTCTTTTATAAATATATAACTATGTTTGATTTAGAAATGGTGCAGAATGAGAGTTGTATTGAAATCAAGAACACAAAGTAATTAAATACAAGTATTCAAAAACTTTCGGGTGGATTGAACTTTTCCACTAGAGATATATATTAAGTAGAGAACTCTGTGTTATAAAAGTGTACATAGTTGCTTACAAGTTGAACAATAATCAGAGAGAAATTCTTTACAGATGTAGCTTTTTCTATTTCTTTGGTAATGGCTAACTTACTTAGTTACTATTCAACTTGCTACACTTGGTTTATATGTCACCAAGATACATGATAAGAAGACAAAAAAATAAGAAAAAATGTCTCTAGTCTAATTTCATGCTCCTTCACTTCTCTTTCCAGCATCTTTGAATATCTTCAGTTTAGCATGGAAATAGAAAATGCTTCTTTGTTCACTAAACCCTGCAAATAGGCTGCCACATTCCATTTGCATACAACCAACGCATGTGACTGTCAAGTCACTATCAACTGTTCTTTTGAATTTGATCATCCGTTGAAACTTAGGTTGATCATCCGTTGAAACTTAGGTTGATCATCCATTGAAACTCAGGTTGATCATCCATTGAAACTCTGGTTGATCATCCGTTGAAACTTAAGTTGATCATCCGTTGAGACTGTCTTCATGGCAGTTAACTCCATTTCATTTATACAAGATTACAAGGCATCTAATATTTACAATTAACCAACCTATCTTGCATATCAATCTAGAAGTCAACATGGCTTAAACATTCTACAACATCTAGTTCACTAAGTTATTTAAGTATGCAGAAATGTGCTACTAATCTTATTGTTACATAAGCTACTCTTTCAACGGATGTTGAATTGATCATCCGTTGAAAGCTACAAATTTACTTAAATAAAATCTATTAAGTGTTTTGTTCAAGTTATCATCAAGTACACCACATATTCCTAACAATATCCCCCAATTTATGTCTACTTTAATTGTAGCCATAAATTAAGAGAAACTTGATAAAAACAAAACTCTGTATGAATATATAATGAAATAAAGTAGATAAAATTTACAAGTGCTGCAGTTTATTGAAAATTCTCACAACGAAAGATTTGTAAAGTGTCTTACAGATCATTTTTAAGGTGCTCCTTTAGGCTGAGCAAATTTAGATCATTTCCTTGATTGCCTTGGCTTCTTTCCCAACTTCATATTATTTTCCTCAATTTGGTTTTGAAGTTGTCTGTAAAATTCAAATTCATCCTTATTTGTCTGATCCAGCTTTTCTTGCATCTGCATAAGAGTTTCATTGCTTGCAATTTTTAACTGATCTTCCAATCTGAAGAATCTTCTGATGCATTTTTCATCCTTGAACTCCAATATCCAGTAAGTCCTCAAATGCATCCTATTTCCAGTGAAAGGAATTGTTAATACTCTTGGGAGTGCATTTGGTCCTCTCCAGCTATTCCTTATCTCCTCAATCTTATTTAGTACCATTTTCTTGACAACTATATTAAATCCAAAGTTTTTCTTGATTGAGGAGAAGACAGTCACCAAAGTTGAATAGCCTTCATTGAGAATTTTGTGAAGTGGCCATGTCATCTCTCTTCCACCCTTGTACCTGAAGACTAATCTTTCTGGAAGATGTCTGTAAGCATCAAATTCTCTTACATCATCTATCTCTTCCAGATACAGATTTATGTCTGAGAATTCTTTGATGTCACAAATGTAGAGTTGATCTCCCTTTTTGACAATAGGATTGGGTTTGACCACTGTCTTGGATTGAAGTTTGACAGGCTTGACTGTTTTGACTACTCTTTTCTTTGTCTTTCTTGGTTTGGAAAATATTGGAATGTTTAGATCAGGAAGAGGAAGGCTATCCTAATCTTTGAGTTCAGGCTTTGGAATTACTGGTTCACCATGGAAAGTAATGTTAGGATCAACCTTAAATTCATCATCCTTCATTGTAGGTCAGGCTGTTTGACTTGAAGTTGTAGATTGGGCTGGCATGTATTCTTCCTCGTCTTCATTGAAATTTAGATTTCTCTTTGCATAGAGTTTGTATCTAAACTTCCTTTTTATCTGCTTTGGTTTTTCTTGCTTTTCTCCAACCAGATTCTTAGTTGTCTCAGTAGGCATAACCGCTTATGTGATTGCAGGCTTCTTGGCTAGGTTTTTGGCTTTTAAAGCAGCTTGCTTTTGTTATTGTTTGAGCCTCACCTTTTCTTCTTTCTTAGCCTCTGCAAACTGTGGATGTCCAGCCACTATACATTCAATTTACCATTCCTGTAGATCTTAGCAATTATTTTCTTTGACACTGTGTCTCTGGGATCTTTGGATAAGGCAATAATCCTTGCAAGCAGCTTCTTTTCATATGGCCTAGGGGTTTCATAGGATAGGTCCAGTGGATTTTTGTTTGAATTTTATGGATAATTTATCTTTGGCTAAAAAGTCACACTAGCCTTTGGAGACTTGATTGATAAGGGTTGACCCATTTCCATGTTCCCTAAGCTCAATTCATTAACTGAAATTTGTCTCAATTGAGAGAAGTGAAAAAAGACTTTGTCTTGCTTCTCAATTTGAACAAATTTCTCCTTGATGGGTTCACCCACCTTTTCCCATTATGCATCTAGCTCTTGCTCAACTGCTGCTACATCAAACTTTTTCAATTTGTCATTTGATTTCAACTTAGCAGCTGCTATCTTGATCAGATTAATGCTTTCAAGAGCTGGTGGCTTAGTAGAAGCAATTGTTGGCACAATCATTTTGCTAACTTGAATGTTTAGCACTTTCTCCCCCTCATTTGTTGCCTCCCCTTGACTAACTTGAATGATAGAGTCTTTCTCCCCCTTTTTCTTAGCATCAAGTTGAGTTGAGGTTGAGGTTTGTGCATCCACCAGTTTATGAAGAAGCAGAGTTTGTTGGGCTTGATATAGATGTTTCCAGGGTTCTGAGCCTATTGTCCAAGGAGTCTACTTTGGTGGATAGATCGGAATTTTTCCTTAGCTGTCTAGTGAAATCCAACAATGTTGAGGTAGGAAGTATGGACTCTAATCTCTTAGTAATATTCATCTTGACCTGTCCAATCTCTGTCTTAATTTCAGAGACATCTTGATTTTGTTTGAGAGACTGGATCATGTGTAACTGAAGAGATTCGTGGGCTTGGAGAAGAGTCTTGGTGTTGGTATCTATGGTGGCTTGAATAGCTTTCTGAGTTTGATGGATTAATTGGAAGAGAGTTGATGTGAAGTGATGTGTATCACATTCTTTGCTAAGCATCTAGGAGGGAATGTTTGTGCTTGAGCTAGGGCATGCATCTCCCCCTGTGTGCATGAAATCTTCTTCATCATCTTCATCTCCAAACTCCTTAGAACCACCAGATTGGTAGTCAAATTCATCACCATCTATGGGAGGCATGGCAATGATTGCATCATTTTCCCTTTTCATAGAAGTAGTAGTGTGCACCAAGTTCAGTGTCTTCTCAGCCTCCTCATTGCCCTGTCCAGCCATAATTTGATATGCTCGAACGGGATGAGTAAATTTCTCAGCATCCAAAGAGATAGAATCTATGACATCTTGATATTCTTGCTGAAACAGTCTCTCTTTTTCTGCATCACTGACATTCATTGACTCACTAGCAATGATTTCCATCCTTATCTCTCATGTACATGCCTTTATCTCATGTTCTCTATATTTTGCATCAAGGGCTCCCCTTGGCTTCCCACCCTCACCTTCTCCTACTAAGGTAGGTGATGTGGATCTCTCCACAGAGAAAGAAAATAAAAAGAAGAAAAGGGATAAGAGAAGAAGAGAATATTTCAAAAGAACACGATCAATCCAGAAACGTGAACTTTGAATCTCAAATTGGTTAGATAAATCCAGAAACTAAGTAATTCAAATCTAATCTTCAAAACAATCCAGTAATTGAAGTTTAGAGAAAAGAAAAACTACTCATAGTTTATCTCAAAACACAAGTTTTATATCATCCATTGTCTCCCTTAAAAGATTACATGAGAAGGGTATTTATAGGCTTAGACAATAACCCAAACCCAATAGGATTCCAAGAGAAATTCAATATCAGCTTGAATTAGCCAATATCTGAATCCTTCCGGGAAATAAATTTAAAAACCAAATCCGAATAGAAAAAAGACAAAAACCAAATCCAAATAGGAAAATAAAATCCTAAGTGCTTAAAACAAGAAAAACCCTTTCAAGTGAAAGGTAAAAACTTGCAAGAAAAATTTGAATTAATAATTATATAATAATCAGCTACTTGTCCAACTTCATGCATCGCTCCTTGATTCTTTGTTGTCCAAGTAAGCTCCATAACCCATGTTTGCATTCTCTTCAATTGAACATCATAACTAGTACACATAGCCAAATCCCAATTAACATATTCATTCCTTGATCCTCATCATTCTCCTCTCCTTTGAAGAAAACTCGTCCTCGAGTTCTAAAGTATTTAAGAATAAGCACACAACGAGCTGATTTCTCGTAGAACTTGAAAGCCTTAAATTTCAATTCCATCAGCAATATATTTGGAAGTAAACTCGAAAAAATAAGATAGTTTGAGGAGATAGGTGCATTCAACAAGTTCTCTACCCCCAAAAAATCAATGTGTTCCACTTGGATGATGTTTTTCTCCTTGTCCACAACCTCTTTAGTTTCAAACTTCTCCTTTAGTATCTCTTGTCCTTCACGCACAAATTTAGGAGATGCATCTATCTGATTTGTTTCAACAATCAAAACTTTCTCAACAAGTGACTTTCTTTCTTCATGCTTCTCTATCATAGCTTCTTTTGTAATTGGTTCATCCTTTTTATCGAAACTTGATTTAGTCGCCACACGTAACACCTGGTAATCAACAACAAGATCCGCAACATTCTCCAGACTGACAAAGTCTTCTTCTTTAGTTTCTTCTGAAAGAGTAAACTCGTGAAGGGAAGACTTCAATTTCTCATCTTGTTGAAAAGATTCAAATTCCAAAGCAAGATTGCATACATCATTAAACGAGATATATGGACTTGATTTAACCTTTCGATAAATAGGCAAATTCAATCCACGAATAAATCTTCCAATTTTCATTGTTTCCGTCTCCTCGAAGTCACAAATAAGCCGCAATCTATAAAACTCAGAAGTATACTCAGAAACACTCATAGTACCTTGAGAGAGGGATGCCATCTTCATTATACATTCGAATTTATAATGCAAAGGAATATATTTTGCACGGAGTTTCTTCTTCAGGGATGTCCAAGTCATAATCTTTTCTTTTCCTGATCTAACTCTTTTTATGTTTAGATTATCAAACCACAAGCCTGCTTTCTTTGTAAGTTTAAGCGCTGCAATCTTGAATATTCTCATCTCAGTCCAACCTGTATAAGCAGAAATCTTGTCGACTTGTGTAACCCATTCAACAAAATCATCTATGCTACCCAAACCTGTAAAATAACCAAGCTCTATACCAGGATCATAGACTTCATCACTCTCTTTCACCTTAACTAAAATTTTATCTCATGCATCAAACCTCGATTCCGTTGAATTAGCAAGCTTTTGAGTACGTTCATCAATCTCATTCAATTTTCCAAGTAATTTTCTGAACAATTCATCCGTAGCCATAAGAAAAACCTGGAAAAAAAAATTTGGTGAACAGTACCCGTGAACAGTGCCGATGAACAGTACCCCTGATCAGTGCCAATGAATAGTAATTTTGTGAACAGTAACCCCGTGAACAGTACTTGTGAACAGTAACTCGTGAATGGTTAAAAAAAAAATTTGAAACCTAGATCTCCCAACAATTAAGAAATTGGAGGAAAAACCTTGGCTCTAGATACCAAATTGATGTGGATCTCTCCACAGAGAAAGAAAAGAAAAAGAAGAAAAGGGATAAGAGAAGAAGAGGATATTTCAAAAGAACACGATCAATCCAGAAACGTGAACTTTGAATCTCAAATTGCTTAGATCAATCCAGAAACTAAGTAATTCGAATCTAATCTTCAAAACAATCCATTAATTGAAGTTTAGAGAAAAGAAAAACTACTCATAGTTTATCTCAAAACACAAGTTTTATATCATCCACTGTCTCCCTTAAAAGATTACATGAGAAGGGTATTTATAGGCTTAGACAATAACCCAAACCCAATAGGATTCCAAGAGAAATTCAATATCAGCTTGAATTAGCCAATATCTGAATCCTTCCAGGAAATAAATTTAAAAACCAAATCCGAATAGAAAAAAGACAAAAACCAAATCCAAATCCAAATAGGAAAATAAAATCCTAAGTGCTTAAAACAAGAAAAAACCTTTCAAGTGAAAGGTAAAAACTTGCAAGCAAAATTCAAATTAATAATTATATAATAATCAGCTATTTGTCCAACTTCATGCATCGCTCCTTGATTCTTTGTTGTCCAAGTAAGCTCCATAACCCATGTTTGCATTCTCTCCAATTGAACATAATAACTGGTACACATAGCCAAATCCCAATTAATATATTCATTCCTTGATCCTCATCAGTAGGACTCCTCTCACTTACTTTTGCCAAGCTGGAAGAAATAGCTTGCATATTTTCACTCTTTTCCTCTCCTTTTTCCTGAGGGAAACTAAGCCTCTCACGCTGTTCACTCCCTTCCCTCAATCCTAAGAGTGATTGTACAACTACTAAATTATCTTCACTAGTAACTATTGTTGAAAAATAAAGTGGTGCAGTTATGTTCAACGGATGAGAAACATCCATCGAGGTTGTAGTTGAGAGTTTCAACGGATGATGTTGTTAAGCATATCCGTCAAGATACAATCATTAGTCAACGGATGAACAATATCCGTTGAGATAGTAGAAATGATAGAGTTAGAAGTTAAAACTACTATAGAATTCGTGGTGATTTCTTTGAGTTTTTGCACAGTATTATCAGTAGAATCAGAAAGAAATGGCAAGTGAGCCAACAAATCATCTAAGAGATGATGCTCACTTGCTGTAGATTTTGGCTTCTCCATGAGAGTTAAAGATGGAGAATCAGGAATTGATGAATGTATCATGTCCACATCCAGAGAATTGGTGGGTGAGTTTTGTGTGTAGGGTGCTTCTATAACTAAAGATTTTGGCCGTGACTCCACATTTACAAGAGCCACATCAATCTGAATTTGAGAAGGTGCAGTAACTGAGTCTTTGACTGCAGTTTGCACAGTGTGTGCACCCTGTGTATCCCCAAGTATTTTGGATTTCTTCTTTCTAACATAAGTTTGGGGTGAGCTTGTGTCCCTAACCCTTTTGGCATGTGCTTTTGGCTGAGAGCTTTTTTCAATAGTCACATCCTTTTGAGAAGATATAACTAGCAATGAGCTTATATCATTATTAAGCACTACAGTTTGTTGGGAAACTGCAGTGTGGCTAGGCTGGGATGCACTCATCTCTCTATCCTTATTCTTAGGGCTTCTTTGATGTTCACTCTGTCCCTCACCAAGCTCACTTCCCTTCACACTCCCCTCTTTGTTTTTAGCGGATGTTACAACTAGCTTCTTATGAGAGAAACTAGAGGGGGCTTTCTTTCACTTGGATTTTGGAAGTCTAGGTTTTGTGGTTTGGGTACGCACCTGTCTGGTCACTTTTACATGTGTCATTGTCACAGTTGTTTATGAAGAAATAGGTGGTTGAGAAGTAGTGGGGACAGAAACATTTACCTCACTTACCTGAGGTTGTTCAATGATTGACATGTACACAAGTGGAACATCCTTATGATGATTTTCCCTGTTCAAGTCAGCAATAATTCTTCTCTCTTAGACACAACAATCTAACTTGTTTGTTGGGTTCTCAATAGAGAAATTCTCAGAAACAAAATTAGCTAGCATCTTGAAGAATCTAGCATAATAAATATTCTTAGACATCTTTTTAATATCCCCTAATTTACTCCCAATTTCATACATAACAGAAGTGCTAAAATTGAAGTACTGAGCATGTAAAGCATGTGAACAAGTGAGTAAGTTACAACATTAAATTGCTAATTTTTCCAGAAAACACTTTAATGAATGAATCACACAAAAAGCTACATTCTTTTCTAAGACCCAATCTCCTAACATCACCTAACTTTGTGACATCAAGAACATAGCCTATAGAAACTAGCATGTTACTCACATCAGTGTCTGTATGTGGAGCAAGTGTGTTATTTTCATGCAATTTAAAGCACTTTTTAATTATATCACAGTTAACATAATGTTTAATGTAACGCCCCCAAATTCGGGGTCAGAGGATTTGGTCGTCACTATAAAACCTCAATCCAAATTAACCTGTTTAATTAATAAACAAATGCCAGCGGAAGATATTTAGCAAAAATGAACCCAAACTACTCCAAGATCTTTTAAGGTTACAGTTCTAGAAACAAGATATCCCAATTCCATCAATAAATTTTTCCCTTTCTTTTAAAATTCTTTTCAATAAATTTCAACTCCAAACTAAACCCACTGGTATAACTTCGAAATGAAGTATACTAGGCCCAAATAAAATATACAACTATAATATAATATAATATAAACAACTTTACACAATAAAACTTACACTTGTTCGTAAACCCTGGACCAACCACCTTCCAAGAGATTTTTCTTTGCTTTCTCGAATTTCGCAGCTAAACAGCGCAAGCTAATCCTCACTGGAGGTTAAATTTGAAAACAGGCAAGTATGAGCGAAAGAAATGCTCAACAAGATCATTAAAGCAAATATAGGGTCGTTTTGATATAAAACCGACATCTGCATAAAAGCAGAACCTTTAAAATCATAATTGCTGAAACAGAAAATTTATTAAAGAATCGGATAATTATTTCTCACTATATTCAAAATTCTTTTTGATATTTTCGAGCGAAGTGCTTCACCAATACTTTGAATCTTGACGAGAATAAAACTCGTAAAACAGTGTTTACGGAAATATCGTAAACAACAATACCAAGAAACAATGATTATGGATTGAATCATAACTTTATTCAAAATTCAACTCTTGATATTAATATTCATTTTGATGTCATATCAAATTAGATATCAATACGAACTTTGATGCTCCCAACCTACCCGTGCTAAAATATGGAAGTCAACATCAATCATCTGCATTAATACCACATCTGATATTTAACAACAACTTAAATATCAACATCAATCAGCAACCGAATCAAAATCATATTCCACCTTTATTCAAAACCAAAACAGTTGATAAAACATTCCTTATAAGATTATCAAAACAATATAATAATTAAAATTGGAATCCTCGAACGACGGTGTGTTGCCGCCGGTGATCAGCCGCGGAGAAACACCGGTATGCCGAAGCATATCCAACTAAACAAAGGGGTACCCAAGGCATATATCGGCGTAACAAGGTTTTATATCCTGTATAACACATAGCTCATGCTGGACCGCCGCCACGGCCTCTTACGCAACCATCCAATCTTAAAAACATTTTATTGAAAGGGGTCATAATACTCGACACCCTTATAAACTTTTATTCACCCATTTACTTGGGCAGCAAAACCAAAACAACGTCATCTTTCTCAAAATCCAAAACATTTATAAATCCGATAGTTGGATAAGTAAAACACTTGACTATTCTGAACATAGAATAGCAGAAGAGTACTTGCATAAATAGAATCTTTTAATTCAGCGATCTGTAAAACATATATCTATCCAGAACTGAGAATAGGGAAAGCAATACTTGCCTAAGAAGATTTAAAATAGATATCACTTGAATGATAAGTGATGATAGGGATACTTGCATTTGATATTTAGTAGTTAGTCACACTCACAAAGACGCATCTATTCTGACATTCTGTCTCAAAACATCTCCGTCTTGCTTTTCAACATTTTACTGATATGCTGCTCCTGCGATTTCTAGAAGCCAGATACCCAATACCATTCCATCTTACCCTTTTCAATGTCTGGTCCCGATCAACTCGAGCGATCCGCATCTATAATTAAAAGATACAACTTTAATCGTCTAAACGAGAATTACTCGATGAATTACGCGTCAAAACCCTATCGTCTACCCATACGATAGCCCACACATAAAGAAAACAGCCAAATACAAGACTTATGACCCACGTATACACGTAATACACATAGCATGTAAACACATAACTCACGTATCACATAATTCATATCACAAATGCCTCGGTTCGTTAAAAGGTTCTACACGATACGTTTAAAACTAAAATCGGGTCAAAAATACAACTTTTTGATCAATATGCGACTCAGAATCAATTTTCAAATCAAGCGACCTCTCGAAAGTAATTTTATTGAAAGTGGAATATTTTTCTGAGTCTATACGCGTTCGTTTCGTATTAAATGGACAAACGGTTTATTTATTACGAATAAAATAAGAATAAATAAGAATGAATCAATTAATAATAATATTAATTGATTTTTAAATACCTAAATATATTTTTAAAAGCTCATAATAATTTTTAAATCATAAGAAATAATTAACTCGAATTAAATAATCACTTAAAATTCATTAACTAAATAATTTGGATTTATTTTCGAATAATAATAAAAATAATAATCTTCAGAACTAAAAATAATATTTTCTTGGAAATCGGACAACACCTCCTCTATTTCTCGGACTGCCAGTCGATATCATATCGACACAACCAACAACAATCAACACAATAATTTATATTTACGCGTATAAACACTCCAGAAATGAATAACACGGTCCAAAAATGACTTCTACAACCACTTCTAAAAGTTACGAAATAAATATATAAACACTAACATGCTATAATATACCCAAAATATAAAAGCAGAATCTCGGAATTCTTACCCAAAAGAAATTCTGGTCACCCCGAGGAGAATATCTGATGTCCGGAAAATATCTCCAGAAAAATCCGAAATTAATAACTCGAATTAAATAATCACTTAAAATTCATTAACTAAATAATTTGGATTTATTTTGGAATAATAATAAAAATAATAATCTTCAGAACTAAAAATAATATTTTCTTGGAAATCGGACAGCACCTCCTCTATTTCTCGGACTGCCAGTCGATATCATATCGACACAACCAACAACAATCAACACAATAATTTATATTTACGCGTATAAACACTCCAGAAATGAATAACACGGTCCA
Source organism: Apium graveolens (assembly GCF_009905375.1). Lineage (NCBI taxonomy): Eukaryota > Viridiplantae > Streptophyta > Magnoliopsida > Apiales > Apiaceae > Apium > Apium graveolens. The sequence goes on from NC_133647.1 coordinate 37,810,989, forward strand.
AAAATGACTTCTACAACCACTTCTAAAAGTTATGAAATAAATATATAAACACTAACATGCTATAATATACCCAAAATATAAAAGCAGAATCTCGGAATTCTTACCCAAAAGAAATTCTGGTCACCCCGAGGAGACTATCTGATGTCCGGAAAATATCTCCAGAAAAATCTGAAATTAATAGCGATAGATATATACACGCTGAGATGCCATGTGGAGTAATCACCGCCTCCAAACTCTTTTTCTATGCCCCGAAAATAAATTAAAACGGAGAATATGCTCCGCAAATTATCTTCTCAAAACCTTGTAATATATACCTATATGTAGGTATCGAAGCGCTGATCATTTATATATATAACAATTGAAATTTGGATATACGGTTGAGAAGATATGAATTTTTGAAAATTAAAAGTAAATAAATAATACGAGAGAAAGAGAGACAGAGAGAAGGGAGAGGGAACTCGGGGGAAGGAAAGGAAATAAGGGGAGGGGGTAGAGAGGGTTAGGTGGCGGGGGTGGGGTGGGGTGGCTGGGGGTAACACGTTTTCTATTTTTTTTTAATTTTTTTTCTTTCTTTTAACTAAAAATTATTACAATATTTAAATAATTATGGTGAAATTAATAATTAGCGGGGAATAATATTTATTCAAATAAATATAAAATTTATATTAAAATTCCCCAAAATTTTGAATATTTCAAAAATGCAAAAAAATATAAAATATTTGGAAGTCCCACGATTTTATAAAAATAAAAATCTGATTTTTGTGGGGTTTTACGTCCCGATAGGAGTCCGGTCCGATAATTTTTTTATGAAACCGAAATATTTCTAAAATTCTCGGAATATATAAAAACTAATAAAATAAAATTTTCATAATTTTTAAAACATTTATAAATCGCGCATCATATCCGCATTTTACGATTTAACGAATAAACGTACAGGTAAATATAACCCGAAAAATTTCCGAAAAAAATTTAAAATTCTCGAAATATTCAAATACTAATAAAATATAAGTTTCATGATTTTTGAAACATTCTGGAATTTAATACTGAATTTACACTTATATATCGGATCCAAAAATAGATTACTTAGCCGCTATGTAACTATAAAAATGATACAATTTAATACCAGATTTGGATAATTATCAAAACCGAACTTCTTATAAAACACCCTATGAGAAAATATTGTAAAAATATCCCGTCTCTCGAGAATACGGGTTTTATTGATCTGCCGAAATGATTATCGTATCGAAAATTTTACGCCGGGACGCGCACAGGTCAAACCGTAATCCGGATCGAAAAAGTTAAAACACGAAAAATGTCTGGAATTATCAAATTAAGTTAGAAAGGAGTTTTCCGAAGAGTTTCGGGTTGTAAAAACGCAAAAACAGTTGAGGTTGGACGATTCCTAGCTTTATAAAATAGTTTTGTAATTATTCAGAAAATAATTAATAAATCCATAAATCATTATAAAATCATCTAACAGTCCAAAAATTACCAGAAAAATATCACAATTATCTATATTTTATTCTGAGCACATAAAAATTAAAATACTCAAATAATATCAAATATAAACACCCAAACACCAATTCCAATATCAGATAATTCACCAAAATTCACATAAAAATCACAGAAACAAATCCAAATAATTATAATAATAATATTTGAAAATATGGGATATTACACATTACCTTTGAGAGTGAAGGTAATAGTTTTGTCCTTTGGGTTGAACACTGGTGTAGTCCAAATTTCCTCGACAACTTCACAGTAAATGGTTGGGGACTCAAGCATGGCCTAACTCAATTTACAGTTTAGTATGAAATCCATTATCTTCTGATAATCTCCAGATGCTGGAATTTGCTTGTTCACCAGAGCCACGAAGTTGTTCTTTTCATAGACGAACCCAGTTGAGGACATAATTTTGACTACAGGTGTCATTGCTGTGATTGAAATTAGTTGTAGAAAAGAAGTATTTGCTTTTGGAGAAGAAGAGAGTTAGAAAAATTGCTTGAGAAAGGTAAAAGTAAAGAATATAAATGAAATTAGCTTACATACTTTATCAGAAATAAACTGTCAAAAGGTAAAAAGTAAAATAAAGTAACCAATCAAATTAGCCCAAAATAGCCGTTTAAAAATAAAGAAATCTGTAAAAATTCTAAGATTATCCGTTGAAATATACATACAGGTTGTTAGTAAATTCGACGGATAATACTTAAAATTAACGGCTAAGATTGAGTGCAATTCAACGGATAATGTTAAAAGTACCAAGAGTAATAATTGATATTTCAAGGAATGATTAGATTTAACGGATGTTCATTTTCAATGGATAATGAACATCCGTCGAGATATAAATTATGACTTAGCCAAAATTTTATCTTTGACAATAAATATCAACTTTTACTCTGGCTGCATTACAATCTGCTTAGACATCAGAATGAATTAAGAGTAATTAACCATATCTAACTCACTTACCAACCTAGTAAAGGTGGACTCATCAAGTGGCTTGATAAAGATGTCTGCAAGTTGTTTTTCACTTGGAATAAAATGAAGTTCCACAGTACCGGGCTCAGCTCTCGCCCTCCTCCCATCCGCGAAGCTGAGGCGGGAGAAAAAGCGTAACTCATAACATGCTCTCTAATAAAATGGTACTTGATGTCAATGTGTTTGGTCCTTGAATGTTGTACTGGATTTTCAGTAATTGCAATGACACTTGTGTTATCACAGAAAATAGGAATTTTATCCACCTGTAGACCATAGTCCAAAAGTTGATTTTTCATTCATAAAATCTGTGCACAACAGCTTCCAGCAGTAATATATTCAGCTTTAGCTGTAGAAGTAGAAACTAAATTTTGCTTTTTACTGAACCAGGATACTAGCTTATTTCCTAGAAATTGACAATTTCCAGTTGTAGTTTTTCTATCAATTTTACAACCTGCATAATCTGCATCTAAATAACCAGTTAGATCAAAACCAGAATCTCTAGGATACCAAATGCCAAGTTTTGGTGTTCCTTGAGATATCTGAAAATTCTCTTAATAGCTATTAAATGAGATTCTCTAGGATCAGCCTGAAATCTAGCACAAAGACAAGTAGCAAACATTATATCTGGCCTACTGGCTGTTAAATATAAAAGTGAACCAACCATGCCTCTATAACTTGAAATATCCACATACTTTTCAGTAGTGTTTAGGTCAAGTTTAGTTGCCGTGGCCATGGGAGTTTTTGCAGATGTGCAATCCATTAAGTCAAACTTCTTCAAAAGATCATAAATATATTTGGTTTGACTTATGAATATTCCATCACTAACTTGCTTAACTTGTAAACCAAGAAAGTAAGTTAGTTCTCCCATCATGCTCATTTCATACTTACTTTGCATCAATTTGGCATCTTTTTGCAAAGTTTTTCATCTGTAGAGCCAAATATAATATCATCTACATATATTTGAACAAGTATACTAGAGCCATTAAAATTTCTAAAGAATAAGATTTTGTCAACAGTACCTCTAGTGAAGTGATTTTCTAAGAGAAATTTTGACAAGGTATCATATCAGGCTCTAGGTGCTTGCTTTAATCCATAAAGTGCTTTCAAAAGATAGTAGACATATTCTGGAAAATTTGGGTCTTCAAAACCAGGAGGCTGACTAACATAGACTACCTCCTCCAAATCTCCATTCTAAAAGGCACTTTTGACATCCATTTGATAGACCTTGAAACTGGCATGGGCTGCATAGGCTAAGAAAATTCTGATGGCTTCAAGTCTTGCAACTGGAGCAAAAGTTTCATCAAAATCAATTCCTTCTTGTTGACAATAGCCTTTAGCAACCAATCTAGCTTTGTTCCTGATTACTATGCCATTTTCATCCATCTTGTTTCTGAATACCCACTTGGTGAGAATTGAATTCTTTCATTTTGGCTTAGGTAATAGCTTCCAAACTTTATTCCTTTTAAATTGGTTTAGCTCCTCCTGCATAGCTAAAACCCTATCAGGATCCAACAGAGCTTCCTCTTCCATTTTAGATTCTTCCTAAGATAGAAAGCTGCTATAAAGACATTCTTCCTGAGTTGAATTTCTTGTTTGCACTCTTGAAGATACATAACCAATGATTAGTTCAAAAGGGTGATCTCTAGCCATTTTCTCTGTTGAGGTAGATTAGCTCTAGATGAAGAGGCCTCATTGTTATCTTGATTTGTGACAGAGTTTTGATTGTTAGAAACTCCCCCTAAGTTTATGGATCTTTGACTTGAAATTACAGTTCTTTCCGGGTGTGATCTAACTTGACTTTCAACTCCCATTGATGGATCAAAGGATGTTGCTATTTGCCTTTCGACAGATGATGCAGATTGTCTTTCAATGGATGATGCACTTGGTCTTTCGACGGATGTTGAATTATATGCTTCATTGGTTGTAGATTTTTCTGCATTATCCTTAGATATTTGTTCTTGATCACTTTCATCATCACTGTCTGCAGAAGTCATCTTAACATTGTCAAATTTGAGGCTTTCATGAAAATCTCCATCTTACAGTCCTTCAATCTTTTTATCATCAAACACAACATGTATAGATTCCATAACAATATTGGTTCCGAGATTGTAAATTCTATATGCTTTTCCAACTGCATATCTAACAATAATGCCTTCATCTGCTTTGGCATCAAACTTTCCATTTTGATCAGTTTAATTTCTTAAGATATAGCATTTACAGCTAAAGACATGAAGAAAGTTTAATGTTGGCTTCCTGTTCTTGAACAATTGGTAGGGTGTCATGCATTTTGCTTGATTAACCAAAGAAATATTCTGAGTGTAGAATGCAGTATTTACAGTTTCTGTCCAAAAATATGTTGGTAATTTTGATTCTTGCAGCTTCAATAAGAGATCTGTTTTTCCTTTCCACAACTCCATTTTGTTGTTGAGTCCTTGCTGCTGAAAACTCATGCATGATCCCATTCTCTTCACAAAATAATCTCATCACATAATTCTTGAACTTAGTTCCATTGTCACTCCTGATTCTTCTTACTTTGAAACCAGGATGATTGTTGACCTGTCTTATATGATTGATGATGATTTCACTAGCTTCATCATTGGATTTGAGAAACTATGTCCAAGAGAACTTTGAGAAATCATCCACAATTACTAGACAGTATCTTTTCCTTTAGATGGACAATATAATGACTGATCCAAATAAGTCCATGTGTAGTAGTTGCAAAGGTTCTTCAATTATTGAGTCAAGCTTCTTTCTGAATGATGATTTGATCTGTTTTTCTTTTTGACAGGCATCACATAATCCATCCTTAGAGAATTCTACCTGTGGAATTCCTCTTACCAAATCTTTCCTGACTATCTCATTCATAGTCTTGAAGTTAAGGTGGGACAACTTCTTGTGCCATAGCCAACTTTCATCTTGACTTGCCTTGCTAAATAGATAAGTGACAGATTCTACATTTGATGAGTTAAAGTTAGCTAAATACACATTTCTTTTTCTTACTCCAGTAAGAACCAATTTGTTGTTTTTCTTGTTTGTGACAACACAAGCTTCAGAATTGAATGTTACTGAGGTGCCCTTATCACAAAGTTGGTTGATACTCAACAAATTATGCTTGAGTCCATCAACTAAGGCAACTTCCTCAATAATGACATTGTCTTTTGAAATCAAGCCATATCGCACAGTATACCCCTTGCTGTCATCTCGAAAAGTAATACTTGGGTCAGCTTTTTCCTTGAACTCAGTGAGCAGGGTAGAATCTCTAGTCATGTGCCTTGAGCACCCACTATCCAAATACCAAAGATTCTTTCTGTTTCCCTGCACACAACAAATTCAAATCAAGTTGATTTTGGTACCCAAGTTTCCTTGGGTCCTGTTTTGTTAGCCTTTTTCTTAGGTTTCTTAGGCTTGTCCTCATTTGACTTAGGCATTTGAAGTTCATCCTTAGTCAATTGAGTAGAGCCCTTAAAACCATTCATCATTGCAAAATTATCATGCACAGGCTGGTTAACTTGGAAGGGCATATTTTGTGCAAACATGTTATTCTAGTATGGCATTCTAATTGGCATTTGTGGCATACTAAATACAGAATTGTAAGGATTTTGTGTAAATGGCATATTAGCAAACTGTGCATTCAAATTATGTGTAGGCATAACATTCATAGGCATTATAGGAATACTGGGAAATGAAGGAGGTGCAGACATGGAAGCAGGCATAGCAAGTTTGTAATTAATAGACAAATGATTAACACCACCACACTTAACACAGATTTTTCTTGGTGCATATTTATTAGGTGTGTAGTTGTTATGTTTATTAATTTCTACATTCCCATTTATATTGCTTTTTTCTTTTAGACTCTGCTTTCCTTTCAATTTTCTCTAATCTGTCATTTAATTGCTTAATGGACAGATGCCCTACATTGACTCTTTTGTTCAGTTTCACTTGACTTGTTTCTCCTGGAACAAAGTTCTTAGAAACTGATCCATATTTTCCATTTAATTTAGCTATCTTGGCTTTGCTGGCTGGTGTACTTTCACTGAACGAATGTGGCTCATTGTCTTTCGACGGATAATCTTTTTGATTATTCGACGGATAATGTTCATCATCCGTCGAATCCACATATGTTGAAAGTCCTTCAACCAAATTGGAATCAAGTTTCTCCTTGCTCTTTTTCCAGGCTGCATCACAGAAAGATTCTATTCCTTGAACTTTAGTAATTTGAGCATGGACATCTCTAGATTATTTTCATGCCTTAATTACTTCATGTTCACGTTCAAGTAGCTTTCTTAAAACATCCTCTTCTTTTAAGGATTCAGTCAGTTTATCTTTAGCAATCTTGCACTCAATTTTCAATTTTTCAAACTCAACAAATTGAGTTTCTAACACATTATTTCTTTCACTTAAAAACATATTGTTCTCTTTGAGTTTAATGTTTTCTTTAGTGAGAGACTTAAGAGTAACACGCAGATGATATAATTCAGTAGACATGTCATTTATAGCATCATTACACTCAACTTTAGATAAATATGCTAGATTAGTAGTAATTACCTGATTATTGGATGAACTGACCTCTGTTTCATCTGATTTGGCCATTATTGCTAGATTGACATAGCTTGTATCTTCATCCTCTTATAATCCATCTGCAGCGCTGTCATTTTCCTGTGTGATGAAATCCCTTTTCCTTTTGTTTGAGTAACTCAAAGTATTTCTGTTTGTAATCAACATGCTCAAACTTCTTTTTACCAGAATCTGACTTTCTGCATTCACTTAAAAAATGACCTACCAAGCCACACTTGAAATATTTGAATTTAGACTTATCAATCATGTTTATGTTTGACTTGGCTGCTTCAAAATTCTTCTTGAATTTTAGCTTGGCAAATCTCCTGGACAGAAAAGCAAGATGCTCATCTGTGTCATCCATATCATCTTGGCTAAGATGGTTTTCATGTTAAGCTACTAGCCCTTTTCTCTTGCCTTCATAAACTCTACGGTTTGGTGCAGATTCAACAGCGTGAACCTTTATCTCCTTCTCATTTCCTTGCTCAGCAACTAATGCAATGGAACCTCCTTTCTTTCTTCCTTTCTCCAGCTTCTCATCTTGCTCTATTTCAAGCTCATAGTCTTTAGAATCCCATACAGCCTTTCCAAGGTGTATTCCTTGTAGTCTTAAGAATTTCTTAATGAGACTGTCATGGGTTTCCATTCCTCTGGTAGAGATCTAAGAAATTTGAGGTTTGAGTCATTTGTTTGATAGACTCTTCCATACAACTTTAGAGCATTTAGTAGCTTTTGAAATCTACTAAATATGTCAGTGAGTGACTCACTTTCTTCACTATGAAAATGCTCATATTACTGAATCAAGAGTTGTATTTTATTTTCCCTTACCTGCTCAGTTCCATCACATATAACTTGAATTGTATCCCATACATCCTTAGCAGTTTTGTAGTTTATGATGTTGTCAAACATGTCACCATCAACACCATTAAACAGAATGTTCATGGCCTTTTTATCCTTATAAACTTGTTCAATATCTGGATCAGACCATTCTGCTCTAGGCTTTGGGACATATGCTTCATTTCATGTAGCAGCTCTCATAGGGACATGTGGACCTTTCCCAATACAGTCCACAATGCTTCATCTTGAGATAGGAGATGCAGGTGCATATTCACCTTCCAATAATGATCGTTGTCTTTTTCCAGAAATAGAATCTTTACTCCAACATCTATTCTTCTCATCTTGTTAGTTGTTGTGATTTTTAAACTCTTTGTTCTTCAAGAGCTTGCACTTATACCAATTTTTATTCCCAAATAATCTAAACAAGAATTAAAGAAGGGGGGTTGAATGTAATTATGGCTTCTTTTTTATTTCAAGAACAGTTCTTTTATGAAAATATAACTGTGTTTGATTTAGAAATGGTGCAGAATGAGAGTTGTATTGAAATCAAGAACACAAAGTAATCAAATACAATTATTCAAAAACTTTCTGGTGGATTGAACTTTTCCACCAGAGATATATATTAAGTAGAGAACTCCGTGTTACAAAATTGTACACAGCTTCTTACAAGTTTAACAATAATCACAGAGAATTCTTTACAGATATAGCTTTTTCTATTTCTCTGGTAATGACTAACTTACTTAGTTACTATTCAACTTGCTACACTTTGTTTATATATCACCAAGATACATGATAGGAAGACAAACAAATAAGACAAAATGTTTCTAGTATAATTTCATGCTCCTTCACTTCTCTTTCCAGCATCTTTAAATATCTTCAGCTTAGCATAGAAATGGAAAATGCTTCTTTGTTCTCTAAACCCTGCAAATAGACTGCCACATTCCATTTGCATACAACCAACGCATGTGACTGTCAAGTGACTATCAACTGCTATTTTGAATTTGATCATCCGTTGAAACTTAGGTTGATCATCCGTCGAAACTTAGGTTGATCATTCGTTAAAACTCTGGTTGATCATCCGTTGAAACTTAAGTTGATAATCCGTTGAAGCTTTATGAATCATCCGTTGAGACTGTCTTCATGGCAGTTAACTCCATTTCATTTATACAAGATTACAAGGCATCTAATATTTACAATTAGCCAACCTATCTTGCATATCAAGCTAGTAGTCAACATGACTTAAACATTCTACAACATATAGTTCACTAAGCTATTTAAGTATGTAGAAATATGCTACTAATCTTATTGTTACATAAGCTACTCTTTCAACGGATGTTGAATTGATTATCCGTTGAAAGCTACAAATTCACTTAAATAAAATCTACTAAGTGTTTTGTTCAAGTTATCATCAAGTACACCCCATATTCATAACACTTCTTGATCATGTGAGGCAACTGGAAAAAGGATCAACACACAAAGTAAAAATCATCTGAAGTGATAATGGAACTGAATTCAACAACAATACTATGGAAGAATTATGTAAATATAAGAGGATAAAACAGGGATTTTCTACCGCTTGAAATCCATAGAAAAATGGAGTTGTTGAAAGGAAGAACATAACTCTTATAGAAGCTGCAAGAACCATTTTTGAGCAAGCAAAATTTCCAAACTATTTTTGGGCTGAGGCTGTGCAAACTACATGCTTCACACAAAATGCAACTCTGACAAACAAGCATGGAAAGACACCATTTGAAATGGTGAAAGGAAAGAATCCAAATTTGAAGTAGTTTCATATTTTTGGATGCAAATGTTTTGTTCTCAAAACTAATCCTAAACAGCTTACAAAGTTTGACCTGAAAGTTGATGAAGGAATTTTTGTTGGATATCCACTGTCAACAAAAGCCTTCAGAGTTTACAACATGAGAACAAGAGTGATCATGGAATCTATTCATGTATATTTTGATGAAAAGAAGATAACAAGTCTATAAGATGTAGATGATCATGAAATACTGAGATTTGAAAGTAAAGTACCATATGCTGAATAGTTAAATCCTGATGGACTGACAAACTCTGATACTGTAAATCCTGATAACCCTTTAAACTCTGATGTTGGTGAGATTGCAAAGCTGTATGAACAGTAAATATGATAATTCAACACTAGAATATGACATGTTAATAATACTAGGTCTACACAAGCAATCAGGAAGAAATAAAGATAAGGAAAATAAAAAAAATCAAAATATTAGAAGAAGGCTTGAACTCTATTTACAGGTCACTAAAAGAAGTTCATTAATATGTTCATGCCACTGTGAAGAATAAAGGTTAAAGACTTTCAGGGTTTTAGAAATGTTGAAGATCCAGTGTCAAAGTGCCACTAGAAGATTTCAGTGTATTAGCATTTATTGAAGATAGACAGTGTTCGAAATATAGGAATCTGAAAATTTGAAAACATGGTATAGACAAAAGTTAAAAAAGACGGCATCATCTTGAAGTTATACTCACTAAAAGGAGTTCATTTATATTTCCAAGCATCAGTGAAGAATAGTGAATGAGGTATTTAAGATTGTAATAGCAATGAAGACATTATCTAAGTACTAGAAAAAATTGCAGTAAAAGTACAATTGTTTATTGACAGTCAGTGTTCGAAGTGATAAAGTTGTTGCAAGCTTAACAATGTAATCAAGGATAAAATACGAAGACCTGAATCGAAGTTAGTCATCTGAACCAGAACAGTTGCACTAGGCGTAAGTAGTTCATGAAAGAAATCTGAGTACTATCATTAGAAGAATTGTTAAGTAATGATTTGTATCTGAATATGAAGGTTATATGGTTTATACGAAGAATCGGAGAGATGAGTTGAAGACGGGACAGTTCAAGAGTTTTAGCATTTGACAGAAACTAAGTCAAATTGATCGCTACCTTGTGGCAGGAGTCACTGAGACCATTCTATTGCCTAGTAGGAGTAATAACATTGAATTATAGCTCAAGAACTAAGTACCAGAATTGGTCTTGACCTAGTTGAAGCAACAAGGAAGAAATGGGATTAAAAACTATCTCAAAAGCGGGGTTTTACCACTCTAGTCGCCACTTAGATAAATAAATGAGTAAAAATGCTTCTAAGGCACTAGATGGTGACTAAGGTGCATTCACAGGTCCTTGTTAACACAACTTAGAAGCTATACAACGGAGGACAACTCGCCACTTAAAAGAAAAAAGTACTGCAAGTCGCAACTTGGATAAAAATCTAAGTAGAAGAATGCCTCTAGGTGGTAGGGTCGCAAGTAAGCCATCCAAAGAGCTTTCTACTCACCACTTAGCATTAGAAACTAAGGCTATATCCTTCATCTATCTAGAGGTCGAAAGTAACAATCTACAAGGGAGAATTGGCAAAGGTAAATGTAGCTCCAAGGTGATCCATTCACAAGTTAGGATGCCAAGGAATACTAGTAGTCGCCACCAACATACTTGCTAAGAAAAAATGTTTCCCAGGCTTCATGTATGCGCAAGTAAAATAAATGAGCTCCCTGATTGCAAGTCAAATCTCATCCATACTTTATCGATTCCATCAATTTATTTATGTGGTAAATAATTAGCCACTTATTTCTAAGTGATATAATGTCTACACAACAGAATTAGAAGAATTTAAACTTGTGATGTTCTATTTATCTTCTTTTCTAACGAGAGCTGATAAAACAAGAAACAAAGAGATATAGAGAAGCTCAGCATATCGTATATCCATTAAACTTCTCACTGGAGAAACATTCTAATGCCCGATTTAACTCTTGTATATTCATAGGGGCATTATAATCGTTATCCGGTAACTAGATCCTTAGAAAAACAAAAAGCTTTAATTTGTTATCTTTGTAGAAGAAAGAACATTGTTGTTCTTGGATTGTAGCCGGTTAATTTATTTACCAGAGTATAGCAACATCCCTGATGATTTATATATGATTCTATACTTCCACGAATATCTTGTCTTTATTACTTTATTGTCCTAAATACTATTCACCTCAAGAACACAGAACCACTAACCGAACACTAAATTATATATCCGCAAAAGATTCAAAAGAATTTTTCAGTTATTGAGTATCATATTCAACCCCCCCCCCCCCTTCTATGATACTTCGGAACCTAACATCTGATGAACCACTTGTCAATGGAAGTAACAAAAATGTTGAAGCACATGTTGATAGGGATCAACATGATTCACATCAAGAGTCAAGTTCAAGTATTTCAAATCAAGATACATCAGGAAATACTTTATCAGATTCTGATTCCTCAAATACTGATGAAGTTAATAATGATAATTCTGGAAACACTGATTCAAGGGGAGCATCAAGAAATAATCAAGGTGCACATCAAAGTGGAAATAGAGACTTCATGAGTCAAGGGGGAGGATCTTCTTTAAGGAGTCAACTTCCTTCTACAAGAAAATGGACTAAGTCACACACTCCTGACTTAATCATTAGAAATTCTAATAGTTGTGTAATGACCAGAAAAGCCACTCAAAATTAATGCCTCTACCATTCTTTTCTATCTCATACTGAACCAAAGAAAGTGGATAAAGCTCTTCAAGATGCTGATTGGGTCATAGCAAAGAAAGAGGAGATCAATGAATTTGAAAAGAACAAATCCCGGACTTTAGTACCAAGGCCAAAAGATAGATCAGTAGTTGGCACTAAGTGGGTGTTCAGAAACAAAATGGCAGTGAGGGAATTATTACAAGGAATAAACCAAGATTGGTTGCAAAGCGATATTCTCAGCAAGAAGGTATTGACTATGATGAGACTTTCTGTAAGAATCATGGTAGGGACTTGTTATTAGTTCAAACAGATGTTGTTGATATCATCTTTGGCTCTACTAATGATAAATTATGTGAGAGGCTTGCTAAGTTAATGCAATCTAGATATTAAATGAGTATGATGGGAGAACTCATCAATTTTCTGGGATTACAAGTCAAGCAGACTGAAAAAGGAATCTTCATTAAATAAGCTAAATGTACCAGAAACTTGTTGAAAAGGTTTGGAATGCAAGATTGTTCAACTGCTACCACTCCCATGGCCACTGCAACCAAGTTAGATTTAAATACTGGTTCATCAGTAGATATAAATAACTACAGAGGTATGATTGGCTCACTCCTATATTTGAATGTTAGTAGGCCTGATATCATGTATGCTACCTGTCTATATGCAAGGTTCCAAGCCGATCCAAAGGAACCACATCTTATAGCCATGAAAAATATTTTTAAATATCTTGAGGGCACCATGAATCTTGGTTTGTGGTATCCAAGTGATTCAGACTTTAATCTAATAGGATACTCTGATGCTGATTTTGCAGAATGCAAAATAGACAGGAAAAACACTTTTGGAAGCTGCCAATTTCTTGGGGGCAAATTGGTTTCTTGGTTTAGCAAGAAACAAAAGTCAATTTCCACTTCAACTGCAGAAGCTGAGTACATTGCTGCAGGAAGCTGTTGTGCACAGATTCTATGGATGAAGAATCAGTTGCTGGATTATGAGTTAGAATATTCTAAAATTCCTATCTATTATGATAACCGAAGTGCTATTGTAATGAAAGAAAATCTAGTACAACACTCAATGAGAAAGCACATCAGTATTATGTACCATTTTATAAGGGAACATGTAATGGAAGGTACAATGGAATTACACTTTGTGCCTACATATTAGCAATTAGCAGATATCTTCACCAGACCACTTTGTGAAGCTACTTTTACAAAACTGGTGAATGAGTTGGGAATGAACTCAGGATATTTCCCAAATACTTATGAATAAATTGTTTTCTGTAATAGGCATAAGTGATCAGAGTTTGGTATCTATATATTAGAATCAGTTTTTCATAATCCCGATGATTGTCTTAAACACTGATACCATGAATTCATGTTATTTGATTTATGAAAAATATTTCGAGTGTTAAATTTTGATAATTTACTCTCTACAGTATTTGCATGAATAAACTCTGATGGTAGAAATAAATACTGATATAAGTCAAGCATGTGGGTTGACTAACAAACTCTGATATTTTCTTAATATATTCAAAAAATATCTAAGTCGGTATTTTTATTTGAATTAGTGGTTGTGATTAAGCTCATGGGTAAAGGTAACAATTATAGCTGTGTAGTTAGTGGCATGTAAAGAGGAAAATGTTTCAGTATTTATAGAAAATTACCTTGTATAACCGTGCACGTCTTTACTACTTCTAATTATCTGTTCCATGATTATTTGATGAGTAATACAATTGTGACACGTGCCCCACTAAGTCGAACCGTCTATATATAAAAGAGTACAGAGTTATACAAAATCAATTTCTGATTTTAAAATTATCACTTTATCTTTTACCTAACTCTTTCGACTATAATACTTCTTCTTCTCTCTCGATTAAACTCTGATACCCTAATCAGTTTTTATGTTTTTTCTCAAACAGTTCAAGATGACTTCACCAGTACCTATTAATCCATTCCTATATGACAATGTAAAGTTTGTACCCAACAACTATGCAGCTATTCTTGATCAAAATATCATAAATCATGATTACCATAACTTTCAGGATTTATTGGCCGTTAGTGAAATTGGGTTTGCACTTACCAATCCTCCAACTAATTCTGGTGTAAATGTTCTCGCTTTTTGGATAATTGGAGTGTTTGATGATGGTGGTCAAGATGGAGGAACTCTAAGAATCACTTTTGAATTCAATAGGGAAACTAAAGTGGTCACTCCTCAAACTGTCAGGGATGCACTTCATATCCCTTTTCATGGCAGTTATACTGCTCCAATTGCTAATGGAGAAATGAGGAGGGTTTTTTTACCCAGATTGGGTATGACAAAGAATTAAAGAATTTGGGGCAATAGAAGAGGTCGGGTTTGAGAAGAGAGTGGAAATTCTTCTTTAACTGCATCACTAGGGCATTCAACAACAAGAGCATAAACTTTGATGCTCTTCATATGATGTCTCAATGAATTGGGTATTCTCTATTACACTCCTGCCAATTTCATTTTGGTTGCTTCATAGATGATTGAATAAATGTTGATCCAAACACTATCTACCATTCGATATTTTGTCAACTAATTTTTAACCATTGCTTCCCAAATATAGCTTTTCCTACTAATGAGATCATTTTTGTTTTAAATTATCCAAAAGAGCTTTCTATGATCTTATTAACAAGGATAAAGAGAAGAATAATATTTTTACTCTAAAAGTTCCAGTTTCTGCAAGGGACTTGCTCTTTCAATATTCCTATCCTTGATCATAGATTTCTCGGGGAAGGGGCCCTTGAGAGGTATGCTCAGCAGAACATGCAGGGAGCTAGGCTATGGCCGATTACTGATGGGAACCCCCCTGTAGCCAACCCAAGATCAACCACCCAAACATATATCCACACACAATCCACCTCAGGTGTCTCCCAACAAGAACCTGTTGTAAAAAAAAAGAGGTTAGCAAAGTCTGATGCTCCTCAAACATCAGGACTTCGGGCTTCTCAAAAACCAACCTCCTTAAAAGCTGATGTTGGACATGGTGGAAGTACAACAACAGTCTCTCATTCTTCGAAACCTTCAAAATATAAAAAGAGAAGACTGGTTGTTTCTGAGTCAGAATTAGATGATAAGAACGATACTTCCTTATCATCTAGATTTCAAAATTTAAACACTGATTCTGCTCAGGCATCAATTGTACTACCAACTGCACAGGGCACATCAAATCCTGAGTAAGTAAATGCTGATTCTGTTAGCCCTGGACCAAAGAAAAGAAATTAAAAGACATCTGTCAACCAGGATATTTACTGAGCAAGAACCAAGCCAACAAGAACCTTCATCTCCACATGATGAATCAACTAATACTAGTTCTGTCCCACAAAAACTTATATCTCAAAGTGATGTAGCAAACTTTGAAGAACTGCTTAATGATGTAGCTATTCCAACAATCCAAGCAAGATATGATGCTGAGACTGCCAAACTCACATATGAGGTCTCCAAGGTTAAAGATTTATGTAAATCTATTGAGTCTAACTCTAAGAAACATACAGCTGGTGTGAATCTCAACAAAACACAAGAGGATGAAGATTCAGATAAATAGGAGAGGAGTAGATAAAATCTAAATCTCAAAGTGATTTAGCAGCTCCACAATCTCCATCTAGACAAGAACCACTACCTCAAAGTGGTTGTGCAGGATTATCTTCAGATGCTACTATCTTAGCTTTGGATCTTGAAGGAAGGGTGCATCTTACACCAAAATTTGCTGAAGTTATTTCAATTCCTCCTTTGGATGTTCTTCCTCTATAGGAAGATGACACTTCCATAGCACAAGGTACAAATACTGATTGTTCTTTATTAGCATTTAAATACTAATATTATTTTTTCAGCATTTACTGTTAGTAAAAATCCCGATGGCATAATCATGGATAGTCCTCTAAAAGAGGGTACGCCTATTCATATAACCTTCTCAGGGTAATGAGGTCCTTTCATGCTGTAGTAGTTCAGTCTAGAGCTGGTATTCAGGCATAAACTCAAACTACACAGTCAACTCATGTCTCCAAGGATGGCGCTAAAACTGTGAAGACTAAAATAATTACTCACTCTCAAATCCTTATGGAAAAGCAATATCCAGGATCTGCAATTCCTGCCAGAGATTTGTATATAAACTAAATAATTTATACTGTAACATATCTTCTAATTGATAGGGATTGATTGTGCAGCTGTGTGATATATAAACACATAATAGGTTATCACTTTATGGTGTGCTTAACTCGAGTATTATTCATAACCAACAGCTCTTAAGAATATTGTTCTTGAAAGAGTTTTGTAACAGTTTATTAAAGATCAATATAAACTATTATTTGATTCATCTACTCTTTATTATTATTACTTTACTTCTGTGATAAATCGATTTGTTAGTTAATTGTATCCAACCTCATAAACAATTAACTTTACTGAGCAATAAGTGGTATCAGAGCAGTCAAATTAACTGTCAATGCCAAAAGATCAAATATGTATGAAAGTAAGTATTAAAGCATGAAACTTCCTATCTTGAAGAAAGATGATTACTCTACATGGAGAGTAAATATGTTGATATTTCTTGAAGCTTTTGATGATGCATATGTTGATATTATCAATAAAGGACCTCCTTACCCTGTGAAGGTTGTGTCCATGACACTAACTATTCCTGAACACTACATCAGGAAAGAGAAATCAGAATGGTCAGAACCTAAGAAAGCCGCAATGCTTAATGATGCAAAAGTCAGGATTATTCTTCACACAACAGTTTGGACAATGTGATGTCCAACAGGGTAATTGCCTGCAATCTGCAAAAGAGATATGGGATTCTTTGGAGACACAATGCCAAGGTACAATGGCAATAAAGAAGAATGGATGAGCTATTCTTGTGTAAGAGTATGAACAGTTTGATGCCAAGGATGATTAGTCAATTACTGACATTTATGATAAATTCTTGATATTGCTAAATGATCTATCATTGGTTGGAAAAGAGTATGACAAGGAAGACACAAACACCAAGTTTCTGAGAGCTCTTTCTAAAGAATGGGATACCCAAACCACTATAATCAGGCATCAATATGATCTGATTTACTGACATTGGATGAAGTCTATGGAATGCTGAAAACCCATGACTTGGAGATACAATAGTGGAAAAACAGGAAGGGTCAGAAGATGAAGGGCTCTAAATGTTGAAACTCATAAAGGCAAGGAAAAGATGAGTGAAAGGTCAAGAAGAATGAACATTGTGGAAGAGTAAGATACTGATGAATCATCAGATCCCGATACAAATACTGATGAGGATTCTGAGATTGAATTAGATGATCCTCAAGTGGTTTTAATAGAAAGTATTGAGACTTGCAAAACCACAAAGAAAAGGTAGTTTTAATAGAAAGTACTCTGGTGATGGCAAAGGCAAATTCAGAAAGAATGAGGGACAGTACACCAAGGGAAGGAAGTTTGATAAAGCTAATGTGACTTGTTATAACTGCAATAAAAGGGGACATCTGGCTACTGAGTGCCCCAAGTCAACTGGAAAGGCTTTGTTCACATCAAACTCCAACATAGAATGGATGGATACATCATGAACTAACAATTATGATGAATGTTATGCACTCATGGCAACTCATGGAGAGGATATGTTACGAACTGATAAGGTACCTTCAGTTGTTTTCCCTATTGATACTAATAACATGTCTGAATTGAAAATTTTCTTATCTTCTCTGCATGTTAATTTCAAGAATAAGTCAGTTGAAAATGACAGTCTCATTGCTTTGAATAAGAAACTTAAGAAAAGAAATGATCACTTAGAAGCTGAGCTTGTATGTATGTATAAACCTGAAAAAGCATGTAAAAAGGCCACACACAATGAAGCTCAGATGCACATTAAATATGCCATGCTAGAGGAAGTACTTGATAAGGAGAGAGAAGTGTTTAAAACTTGGATGAGTTAGGTTAGAAAGGTTCACAACTTCATCAATGACAAAAACTGAAAAAAAAATGTCTAAGTTATAACAAATTTACTGATTGGAATATCAATAAAGTTATTAACAACACCACACCTGTTAAATTTGTTACTACTGATGAAAATGGAATAAAGTCAGTTTATGAAGCAGGGTCTACCTCTAAGATTCCTGATAAGAAGAAAGTTGAATATAGAGTTAAGGAAAAGAAAGATAAAAATATAGGTCTTTGTTGTGCAAGACATGCTTGTACAATAACAAGACTAAGTCAAATTGACATCCCTAAGAATTAGTTGTATGATAATCTTAATTTGTATTATGTATTGTATTTTTTGATTCTGTAAAAGTGTCAAAGATTAGACTGGAGTATTTTTCTGTAAACAGTCTCAAGCCTAAGAATAAATTCTGGAAGAAGATCATGCCTCAAGGAAATTGTGAAAAAGCTTGGAGTTGAATAAATCTATTTTGGGAAAAATATTTTAAGTCAAGATATCTACAAGTCACAGATCAAGTCATATAGAGAAGTCATTCGAGAACTCCAGAATGACTTATCGAGAAGTAAAGAATAACTTATCGAGAAGTCTCAGAGATATCGACAAGCCAAATGAAGATATGAAGATTGAAGATATCGACAAGTCATTCCTGCATTCGAGAACTCAAAGATATCGACAAGCCAAAATGAAGATATGAAGTTTGGAGATATCGACAAGTCAATTTTCTCATTAGAGATCTCAAAGATATCAACAAGTCAAAATGCCTATAGAGATCTCATAAATATCGACAAGTCAATTCTACATGCAGAGATTTGGAGACCTCGACAAGCCAAAACACTTATAGAGAACTAAGACATCTCGATAAGCCATTATACTTAGCGAGATATCAGTTCTCTATAGTTCAAATTGGAGATCTCGATATAAACCTCAAGTACAGAATGTAGACCAGTTAAAGATCCAAGATTGTTAATCAACAAACAAATCAATCACTGATTTGAAAAGTCTACAAAAGCAGCTTGAAGAGTACAAGATCAAATGCCAAGATTAACTGACAAAGAAAAGTCACAGACATGCATGATTTGCAAAGATACAATAAGCCAAAAATGGAAAGCTTCAGAGATTACTTTTAGTATGGTTCAGTATAGTCTATTGTATGTTGTGTAAGCCAGTGTATATTAATCTATAAAGTAAATACTGGTCCTTTACTTTTTATTGTAACAAACTGATCTATAAAATTTTGTAACTCTCTTAAGAAAGAAGCCGAGTTCTTTATCAACAAAGAACCCAGAAATTTGTAGCAATACATACTTGATTTTAATATAAAATTAAGTGAGTTTTGAAGATACTGTGTTTATGTGCATGTTTATTAATTATGTTTAAACACTATATCTCTACAAGTTAAACTTCCTTGTTCACCATATCTTAAATAGTTTAAAAAGCTTAAAAATATCCTAAAACACATTCACACCCCATGTGTTATATTCATTACCTAACAAGTGGTATCAGAGCAAAATATGAAATTAAACAGATTAAAGATCTTGGAAGAACGAATACACAGAACCTTAGCAGTATGAAGATCCCTACCTTTGACGGATCTAACTACACATTATGGAAAAAGAAGATGATCATGTTTATAAGGATGGCCAACCCATTATATGTTCATATTCTCAAAAATGGCTAGAAGATTCTCCAACATAAGAGTCAAGAAGCCAAGATTTTTCAAAGGCAAGGGACAATCTTCAAACAGCAAAGATTGGAAACCAAAAGCTCAATACAATTCAGCTAGCAAAGGTGGCTACAAAACAGGATATGTGGACAGATCAAAGATAAGGTGCTTCAACTGCGATGACATGGGTCACTTTACTACTGAATGCAGAAAACCCTAAAGGGTGAAGAAGGATAAAGCTTACATGGAACTGGAATCAAAGTATGAAGCTCTCTTGAAGAAACAGTCTGGAAAAGCCTATATTGCCAAAGGGAAGAGTTGTGATGACACTGATAATAATGATGAGGATGAGGAAGTTGGAAACTATGCACTAATGGCTTTTGAGCATGGAGAAGCATCCACTTCAAAATCAGAGGTACCAACTCTAACCACTATTCATTTAAATGCTAGTAAATATAAGGAGACTATGGAAAAGATGAGGGTAGAGATGTTTCATATACACACTAGCATGGTGGCAGCTACTGAGGAGGTTAGTAGGCTAATAAAAGCTAATGAGAAGTTTGAGAGTGAGAAGAAAAAACTGGACCTGCTGCTTATGGAGCTTGACACAGTCAAGCAAGAAAATGAATATCTGAATAATAAGTTGAAGTGTGCTAATGAAATTGAAGTTTTGTTGAGGGAAAAGTTGGAAAAGAATGAAGTGAAACTAAAAGTTACAGGAATGCATCTGAGTTGGTTTGTATCATGAGAAGAACAAGCCATGTCTAACATATCTATTGGTCTTGATTATGATGTTTTGAACAACAAGAAAGTGGTAGGTGATAAAGGAAAAGCAGCTAAAAGTGAAGATGTCCCAGCTATGCTGAGAAAGGTTGGTTCACCTATGTTCAAAGGTTGTGAAGTAAATTTCAGTGAAGAAGAGTTGATCATAAAAAAAGAAACTGTTGATGAAGACAATGAAAAGAAAAATGAAGAAACAACTCCAACTTCCAAAGTTGAAATTGAAAAGAAGCCCATGATCAACCAGGATTCCAAGACACCTGTCAAGGAAGTTAAAACTGAAGATGCAAGAAAGAAGAAGAAGAATAGAAATGGGAAAATTTGGATAAACAAAAGCAACAACTTTGCATTTGTTGCAAATGCTTCAAGAAAACAATGTAAAAAATATGGCTCTATGAATCATCTAACTCACCTTTGTAAAAAGGTTGTTAGCAAGCAAGTGGAATGAGCATGCAGGTACAATGAAGCAAATGCAAATGATCTCTACTCATTCTGTGACAAGTTTGACTACATCCCTTGCAACTTGAAAGTGATGAAGAGTTGTCATAAGCTGAGAGTAGACCTCAAAGAAGTGAATGTTGGGTCTGCATCAAAAAGGGAGAATGCACAACAATCCATGAACACTATTCTTTCTGAATCCACTTATTCTAATTCTGTACATTCTGTAAAAAAGAAGAAAGTATCCAACATTGATTGGGTTGCTAAACACACTTAATCCTCATTGTGTGCGGGGAAAAGTGAAGAAAGTCATGTGGATCATAGACAGTGGATGTTCAAGACATATGACAAGTGATATGGCCCTACTATCACAGTTTGAGGAGATGGTTGGCCCGTTAGTGACTTTTGGAGACAACAGCAAAGGTTTCATAATGGGATATGGCAAATTGATTTCTGGAAATGTTGTCATTGAAGATTTAGCATTGGTTGTTGGATTGGAAGTAAATCTCCTAAGTGTCAATCAATTCACAGATAAAGGATTTAATGTCAAATTTGACAAAGGAGAATGCTTAATCATCATCAAAAAGACTAATGAAGTTTCTGATAAAGGAGTAAGAAAAGGAAGCTTATTTATTGCAAACTTGAACTCAGCAAATGAGGGTGTATTTTTGCTTCTACACTAAGGCCTCTGTAGAGTAAAGCAAGCTATGGCATAAGAAGTTATCTCACTTGAATTTCAAAGAAATAAACACGCTAGTCAAGAAGGAGTTAGTGAGAAATATGCCAAATTTGGAGTTTGCTCAAGATGAAGTCTATCATTCTTGTCAAAAGGGAAAAATGAAGAGATCAAATCACAAGAGTAAAACTATAAATCCCATAAGTGCACATTTGTAACTTATGCATATGGATTTATTTGGTCCAGTTAATGTCCTGTCAATTTCAAGAAAGAAGTATGCACTTATGATGGTGGATGACTACTCAAGATATACATGGGTAGAATTTATGCATTCTAAAGATGAAACTCCACACATCATAATTGAACACATCAAGAAGATTGAGAAGCAGGCTGAAGATCAGGAATGTGTGAAAAGATTGAGGAGTTACAATGGCACAGAATTCAGGAATGCAACCTTAACAGAATCCTACAAAGACAAGGGCATTGTTCAAGAATTCTCAGCAGCTAGGACACCTCAGCAAAATGGTGTTGTTGAAAGGAAAAATACAACACTAGTGGAGGCTTCTAGAACAATGTTGCAAGATGCCAAGTTGCCAACTAGTTTTTGGGAAGAAGCTGTCAACACTGCATGCTACACTCAAAACAGCTAACTCATTAACAAGAATCTTGGCAAATCACCCTACTCAATCTTATCCAAAATAAATCCTACTATGAAGCATCGTCATGTGTTTGGAAGCAAGTGTTATGTTCTAAAGGACAACTCTGAATATGTGGGAAAATTTGACTCCAAAGTTTTTTAGGCAATTTTTCTTGGATATTCATTGGAGAGAACTGCATACAAAGTCTATGTGATTAAACAGAAGAAAATTATGGTAAGCACAGATGTTATTTTTTATGATGATAAATGTCCATGCTTGGAATGTTTTGATGAAAATAAATCTAAGGCCCTAAAATTTAAAAGTCTTAACATTGATAGTGATTTTGAAGATGAAGATGAAGTCAACACAAATCACAGAATGGATGAAGAGTCAACTGAACAAGTGAATCATGAGAATGGAAGCTCATCTCATGTACCTAAATTTGATAGCACGAACTAAGGGGGAGAAAGAGAAGAAGGTTCTACAAGTCATGTCAATGGTGAAGAAAATCCAGAAAACTCAAGTCAACAAACTCACACCAGAAAGTGGGATAGAAGTCACACTAGAGAAATATTTATTGGTGATCCAACAGTTGGAGTGAGGACTATAAGTGCAACTGCAAATGAATGTCTACATGCAAGTTTCTGTTCACAAATTGAGCCAAAGAAAACTGAAGAAGCTATACTTGATCCTGATTGGATATCTGCTATGTAAGAGGAGCTAAATCAGTTTGAAAGAAACAAATTTTGGAAATTGGTTCCTGCACCAAAGAACAGAAATGTAATTGGAATAAAGTGGGTGTACATAAACAAGATAGATGAAAATGGAATTGTCACCAGAAACAAAGAACGGTTGGTTGCAAAAGGCTACTCACGGGAGGAAGGAATTAACTATGATGAAATCTTTGCTCCAGTTGCAAGACTTGAAGCATAAGGATTTTTCTTGCATTTGCTGCACATTCAAATTTCTAGGTATATCAAATGGCTGTCAAAAGTGTTTTCCTTAATGTTGAGTTGGAAGAAGAAGTTTATGTGCAATAGCCACCTGGCTTTGAAGATCCAGAATTTCCAGATTTTGTATACAACTTGTTCAAGACTCTCTATGGACTAAAACAAGCACCTAGAGCCTGGTATGACACATTGTCAGAATTTTTACCGAAACATGGATTCACCAGAGGAACAATAGACTAGACATTCTTTTACAAGCTATATGGTGGTGATATGATTCTTGTTCAGATTTATGTGGATGATATCATTTTTGGATCTACTAATGAAAAGTTTTATCAAAGATTCTTTAAGCTTATGCATAGTGAATATGAAATGAGTATGATGGGGGAATTGAGTTACATTCTTGGACTTCAAGTCAGTCAAAAAAGTGATGGAATCTTCATCATCCAAACAAAGTATGTCAAGGATTTATTGAAAAAGTTTTGTATGGTTGATTATTCACCTGCATCTACACCTATGTCTACAACTACAAAGTTGGATGAAGATAAAAAGGGCAAAGTGTAGATATCTCAAGCTATAAAGGAATGATTGGATCTTTCTTGTACTTAACTGCAAGTAGACTAAACATCATGTTTGCAACATGTCTGTGTGCAAGATTTCATGCCAATCCAAAAGAATCACATTTGATGGCAGTAAAGAGAATTTTCAGATATTTGAAGGGGACTCCAAACTTGGGATTATGGTATCCTAAGGGAATATGTTTTGAAGCTGTTGGATATATAGATGCAGATTTTGTTGGATGCAGGGAAGCTGTCAGTTTCTTGGACAAAGACTTGTATCCTGGTATAGCAAGAAAAAAACAATTTGTGTCAACTTCCGCAGATGAGGTGAATACAGAGCTGCTGGAAGTTATTGTGCTCAAGTGCTCTGGATTAGAAATCAGCTAATGGATTATGGCCTAGTGTTACACAAAATTCCAATTATGTGTGACGATACTAGTGTTATATCTATTGTAGCTAATTCATTTAATCATTCTGGAACCAAGCACATTGATGCAAGGTACCATTTTATTAGAGAACATGCTGCAAATGGTACCATTGAGCTTATTTTTGTTCCAACAGAAAAACAATTAGCTGTCATTTTTACTAAACCTTTGGATGAAGCAACTTTCACTAGACTTGTAGGTGAAATTAGAATGTTAAATTCTTCATCCTATAGGCAAGAACTCAGCTAAATTGTTGCAGCAGATTAATTTCAAGTAAATAAAAAATAATTTAATTTAACTGGAAATTAACTGGAATATGAGTTTTATATATTTCAGAAATCTCTGTATATTTATTTTTCAAAAAAATCAAATTTAGCTTGGAATTTTTTAATTCTAATAAAACTGTCTAAGTGTTAATTTAAATTTTTAATATGTGAAATTAGCACAAGACAGATTCAAAAAGAACAAAAGTATTTAGAGAACTGAGTTCTCGATAAGTCTAATTGACTTCTCTACAAGCCATTTTGAAACTTCTTGAGTGAGTTCTCGACAAGTCAATATTCTGACTTCCCGAGGGACTTCTCGATAAGCTTCATTATGACTTATCGATAAGTCATTGTAGAGTTCTCTATAAGTGTTAACTCACAAAGTTTTCCACAAGTATAATTTTAGACTTATAAATAACTCGGAACTGAGATAATTTAATTTAATAAATTATTCTGGTAAAAATACTTTTGACAAAAAAATGCTGATTTTATTTTGATTTATTCAAATAAAATTGGAAATTATTCAGTCCATTCAGGACAAACTGGGTATTTATTTGACATCTCGACAAGTCATTTACTAGTTCTCGAAAAGAGTCAGGAAACTGACATAGTGTTATGTATCTATTCTTTTAATATGAATTCTCGATAAATAAATCCAAAACGTCCATTTTTTATTCTCGATAATTCATTTACCTTTTACTAATGAATACCCAGACATCTCGGCATACACCTCTTTACGCCTTCGAGAACTCTAAATGACCTAATTTTCAAATCCAAACCGATTTCTCTCTCGTTTCAAGCTCTTTCTCTTACATTCTTCTTACCCATTCACTCTTACTCAACAACAGTGGCACTCAACAATGTTAAAGCTGAGATCCCCAAGAATGGAACTAATTACCTTGATTTCACTGA
Source organism: Apium graveolens (assembly GCF_009905375.1). NCBI lineage: Eukaryota > Viridiplantae > Streptophyta > Magnoliopsida > Apiales > Apiaceae > Apium > Apium graveolens. Next base: position 37,836,621 of record NC_133647.1, read on the forward strand.
TGTTAACCAAGCTCCTGATATTTTCAAGGGATTTGTTAAATTCTTGTCTGATTCTTATCTTGCGGGTGCTTTACCAGCTAGCCGGATCCTGCACCTGAATGTTCTACATGAGTTTTGGACAACTCCTATGGTGAGGATAGTTATGAATGAAAATTCTACATCTATAGTGGTGAACTACTCTATTGGAGGCCAACAGGTGGAGTTCAATGAGAAAGATGTGAATCAAGCTTTGGGTCTTCCAACTGAAAATCTGGTGGAGGTTCCAATACAGGATGAGCTAAATGAGTTCATGGACTTCATCAACTATGGTGGAAGAATCGACCTAGCAAGTCTGAACAGAACAAACCTAAGAAAGTAATGGTCTTTCCTGTATGATTCTGTTGTGAGGGCCTTCACCTGTAGAAAGACGAGATATGACAACATATAAGTATGGTGCAAAAGCTGGTGTTCTCAATAGCCCATAACAGACACTTGAATGTTGGTCTATTGATCGTGGAAGAACTTAGCACTAGGCTCATTATGCCCCTAACTACAAGATGTAAGGAAATATTTTTCCCTAGGTTTATCATGTCTACTTTAATTCATAAAGTTACAGACATTCATTTACTTAATGGTATAGATAGGAAAAAAAAGGCAATTATAAGCAAGTGTCCAAAAATATATTTGGCACACTTACTACAAAGAACAAGGTAACTTTAAGTCTCAAACTCACTACATTCATGTTGGAGAGATTTAAGACTTACCCTTACCCCATGCCTGACATGAGGCAAATGTTAAATCTAGTGCGGTAATGGTTCCTATACTTGTGGAAGTACAAACACAGGAACACCAACAGGGACCTTCCAATACTGAGACCCTTTCTTTTGTACCATTAGAATCTAGGAAACCAACCACTTCATCCTCTCAAAAGGGTGAAGTGAGTAAAAAGAAGAGAAAGCAGGTACCATTAGCTGTAGTTGTTGAGAGTGGTGAGGATACAACAGAAAAAGAGTCACCGTTGGTCAGAAAACCAAAGAAGGTAAAACAAACTGAGTTGACCACTCAAGCCACCTCTGCATCCTTCAAAAAGGATGTAGTTGAAAATTAGGGACAAAAACAGACTCTAGGGGCATCCTCTCAACAGGGTGTCTCTATTGAAAAGAGCACTCTCCCTAGTGCACCCTATACAGAGTCTGCACAAACACTTGAACATATTCAAGTGTATGGAAGGAGAAATAAGGATGGCACACACAAGGAGAGCACATCTCTTGAAGCTCCCTCATTCATTCAGGGGGAGATGCCAAAACTCAATTATGACATTCAAAATCTTATTTCTAAAATTTCTTTTTCCTACAATGAAACTCTCGAATCTGGTTCTCAAGAGTTGCCAACATCAAGTGACATGGTTCAAGAAATCGTGTTCACCACCCAGGAACCACAATTAGTTGGTGAGAGGCTGGTAGACCTTGATGACACCAACACAAACACAGGGGGTTCATCAGTTTTCACTGAAGACTTTGTGATAGATACAAATGCACCTTCATATGCAAATCAACCTTCACATGTTGTAAGGTTTGAGGGTAGTACTCCCGAGGGGGAGCTATCTAAATCCTCTCCAATTCAATTGGAGGTTCCTATTAGGGGAACAACTCCCCTCAAAACCCGAGATGAGATTGCACTCACAATTGAAGCTAGGAGTACAATTGCCAATGATCCTGCTATGGGGAGGCAAGTATAGCACTTTTAAGTTACAGTATTTTGAAAGAAACACAAGGATTTGAGGCTAGAGTACATGAAAGTAACCAAGCTAACTCACCTCCAATTCAAATAGAGGTTCCCACCATAAGTGTGGAACAACAAACTATCATAACCACATCTCAGCTTGTGGGTCAAACTGTGACATTTGTCACAGGTGGTTCTTCTGACACAATTCCATCAACTTCAAATTCTTCACAACAAACATCTCACCCTATCCAACAATGGCTGCAGAATGCTCAACCTCAATCAAGCACTATGGATGATCTTCTTGTTGATCAAATTTCTTATCCTGCCAACATCTCACATAACTTTCTCACTTCATACATGAGCAATCAAGATTATCAGGATCTTCTGCTCACCTACAATGAAGAAGTGGAGAAAAAGAATCATAAAATAGTCAATGAAGCTGAGAAATATGGGAATGTGGATGTTTGGTTATCAAAAGACTTCAATTTGGAGATGGATCAGGTCTTGGAAAGGTTTAGAGATGAATATGTCACTATATTGGGGAGTAATTCCAAGGTCCTGACTCCACAAGAGGTCTATGATGCAGTCAATGAAGTTTTCAAAGCTCAGCTCAAGGCTTTTCACTTATTTGGTAAAGCTCTAGAATTAAAACTGACTAATCATCAAGAGAAGATCAGAAAGATGGTGAGAGACGAGATGGATGAGATTGTTCCTTCTCAAGTCAAGATCACTTCAAAGTTCCAACATTTTGCTGACCAAATGGCAAGATTTGACCTGACTTATGTAGAAAAAAATGTCAAAAATCTCAGACAATCTTTTATAGCTTTGCACGAGGTGGTTTAACAACATATTGTAAGTTCCAATGATACAAATGCAAGTTGAATCAGCTCCACCAAAGCAGGTATGAGCCATCTGCTCTTCTCATGGAAGGAATCAAACAGGCTCCAAGACACATTTGGCACCTCTATTTCTTCAAATTCTCAACAACTTATCTCCGCATCAACAAATCTACAGATTCAAGCTCTTCAAAGTCAAGTTTATTCCCTCCAATTAGCAAATGAGTCTATAACAACTCAAGTCTCCCAACTCACAGCCATGGTTCAAAATCAGCAGACTGATATTCAAACCTTGGTGGACTCCCATCATCATCTACAAATGCAAAATTTTGTGGCTTTAGGGGCCATCATGAGTGCGCTTAACATTCCTGTGCCTGCACTTCCAGAAGCTGTGAGGACTGAAATTCCTAATCCTCTTATCATGCATGCCAACAAGACTAAGGGGGAGATAGAGGCTAAGCTATTAAGATCATCTACTCAAACTGTTCAGGCTGCTATCAAGAACAAATATCAAGAAGTTGATATTGAATGAAGAGTCTTATCAGAGCAGTTGAGGGACCTAGTCAGAGCAGGGAATTTGATGAATTGCTCAAGGCTCTCAGGGCTTCTCTAAACAACATTTTTTCACATACAAGAAGGCCTTGGACAGGACAATAAACTCTATAAGAGTGATCTGACGGACAAAGGACAATTTTCAGGAGAAAAGGATTGTGATCAATATAAATGACTCAGGGGTAGACAGGTGTATCCAGGTGTCTCTTAACTATCTCATCTCTAGAAGGGCATCTGAGTTGGATATTCTGATAAATAAAGTCCACAGAGTGATTCAAGAAGACACTATCTTGCTAATTGAATTAAAGAAGGCTCAAGTAGCTGCTTTTCCAGAAGCATATTTACAGCCAAGCAAGGGAGTAGCATACATTTGTGCTACCACCAAACAATACAAACACTTCTAGATTCCTAAGCAATATGTTATGGCCAACAAAAAGCTCATTATGATCCTGGAGTCTGCCATGAAGGTTAAGCTGTACAAGACTATTGAGGATGAAGAAATGATGAAGCTGTTGGGGAGATATCTGAGGAATCTTGAAGCCAACTTGCCTAGAATTCAAATCAACAAGGATAACTTGGATGATTATGAGCAGAAGAAAGATGATCAAAAACCTTGTGTCTCAAATCCAAGTCAACCCTCTAAGGCAACTGGCATCAAAGGAGGAGATAAGAAAAGAGATGTAGAGAAGAAGGGAGATGGTAAGAAGAAGAATGAAGAGAGAAGGAAGACAACTCAGAACCACAAAAGTAAACCTTACAAATCCAAATCAATCAAGCTCAATCCTATAAGCCAAAAAACTCAAACACTATACCACCTCAAACCTCTTAACCCAAATTTCTGTACAAACAAACTGCTAACACCTTACTGAAAATAGCAATCACCTCAAGCCAAACCTCTCTAAAGAAAGTCTCAAACCTACCTTCTGTTAAGCCCCCAACCAAATTCATTACACATCTGTTGGACGAAAATCAAAGAAAATGCAAGTTACTGAGAGAGCCATCTGGAATTGCTTTAATCAAAAAGATTTTCTACCCTTGAACTGGTGCATCTTAGATGAAGACCACTTTCAGCAATTAGCTGAAGAAATGGTTAATATAACACCCTCCAAATCCGGGGTCCAGATTTGGGGGTTACTTACTAATCACCAATACAACACAAACCTGCATAATAATCATGCAAATATAAATCTAACCCCTTTACATCTATCCAGGATCTTTAAGGATGAGGTGTGAAAACAAGAACAATTCACTATCTCTATTACAAACTCAAATTTAAAATCTCATAGAACTCTCTTTATTACAAACCAACTATTTAAACAAGTTTAAAACTATACTCATTTTATTCCAAACACACACACCACATCTATCTACACTACACCTACTCAGGTAGATCAAAGCTCTCTTCTTTTATCAGGATTAGCACCCTTAGTGTCAGAGGATCCCGCTTCTTGAAACACTTCTTAACACGTGGGTCCGAATGGGTTTCATTCTTTTTCTTAACTGAAAAAAAGTGAATAACAACAATAGGGGTGAGCCATAATCGCTCAATAAGTTCACAATATATATATATATATAATATCACTAAAAGATAACTGAACTGGTAATCTGATTATATCCATAACGCTATATTCTTACCAAGAATAATGAAGGCCACTATCGGCGATTTTTAATAAACTAGACTAGACACAAGGTTCGCACCCATATCCTGCTGATTAGTCAGGATACAGTACAGATCTAAACCTCCCTATATAGATCCATTCAGGTAGCCAAGATCTACGACCCAAAACAGGGATCCGGTTAATTTCCGGCCCATAGTATCCTGTTCATAATTGGTCCTTATCGTCACCATCTAGTCCACAGATGAGCATCCAAAATGATCGGTATGCTTTGATGTATCCCAACATCAAAATATATCAGGATATATATATATATATATATAGTGTAATCTATTAAAATATGAATAGAGCATTCAACGAAATAAGAGAAATCAGGAATCGAAGTATAAATATATTCAAAGGAACAGTAATTGTAGATTAGTGCTTGCGAACATGAATTATCAATGTTTATCGAGATGAGAATTTGAGTAAAGTAAAGCAATTCACTATCCTGGAATTAGAATAGGCGAAAAACTTGCCTGGTACGTGATTTACCGCAATTATATCACCGTTCCCAAATATTGGCTCGGTCCGCCTTGTTGGCTTCGTATCTATCAAATAAAGATGCTCATTTAGTCGACTCATATTTTAATGGCATCTCAAACCGACTTCATGTAGCCCTTATCGTCTATTCATATGATTACAACTGACTTGTATAATAATTATTAGCAATTAGGTCTCGATTAATCATATATATCACATAGCACATAAGTCAAATAGTCATTCTAGGTTTATAATTTTTTTTAGAATCGAAATCGGATCAATATTCGTATTATCGAACAATATCTAACTAGTTTCCTAATTTTCGGAATTTATTGGACTGATCTCTATAATTAATAGGGTCTATAAATAAATAACTATCAAAAGCCAACTCGATTCCGAAAGAAATTAAGATTTAAAACTATTTTTATTGAAATCAGACCATTTTTTTAGCCTCAGGGCTTCCGTTTCGTTTAAATTGAATAAATTGTTCAATTATAAATTAATAAATAAGAATAAATTAATTTATTATTCAATATAATGATCAATTATCCAAAATAATTGAACCTCAATATATTTTTTAAATAATTATTTAGGAAAAATTAGAATTAAAAATGATTTTTCCATAATTTTTGGTATTAAAATAAATTTATTACAAATTATCTAAATAAACTGATTAATTATCAAATAATTAATCAATTTATATTAATAATAACTAAATAATAAATAATAAATAAGATTTTTGGAATTTTTTAAAATAATAAAAACAGTTTAAATTTATTTATAAACTAAATCAATTAATTAAATTAATTAATTAATCGATTTATTAAATAAATAAAAACTGAATTTTGGAATTTATAAAAATAAAAGTAAAATAGAATAATTCATAAACATGTTTTTGCAATTGGAAATGGTGAAAACCGGATCAAAACGGAGTTCTAACCGGGTTTTAATCCGGGTCACCAAGAACCAATTGGGTTCGCCGGCCGGTCTAAACCCCGGCGGCCAAAAATCCAGATTCCGGCGATTCATTTCCCGTTAAATCGAATCATTTTGATCTATTTCGACATTGCTTGTATTCCCCAGAAACGTAGCAATACCCCGACCGTCTCTAGGACACCCGACGACTTTTGCGCCCCGTGGTCCGGCCAGAACCGCCGTTTCTCCGACGAGCTCCAACGATTGTCCGTCGAGCTCGATTTCCAGGTGATCCAGGCACCGTTCACACTCCTTTATGCATCAGTTCGATTGTAAACAACCTCCCGGATTCAACCCAATCATTCCCTGGGCCTAATAACCCCTACAACGATTTCTCCGGCCAAACCCAAATAATTTTCCGGCCAAAGTTCGGTTTGAGTCATTTGTACATATAATTACGATTTGTAAATATCAAAACAAAGGTAATAATCTGTACAATCAAACCCCCATACTCAAACGAACCTCAAATTCATCTATAATGAAAAACGATTAAACAAAATTTACATAAACCCTATAGCGTAAACTATCAATTCAAGCTACCGTTTGATAAATTAATTGGTACAGATCAACCGTAAACCATAATATAAGACTATTCAAGCAATCAATCATCAAATAACCCCTGGAATCAAAAACCCTAATTCCATGTATGAACCCTAATTTTTGAATTAAATATCGATAAATTTAAACATGAAATTGATATTGAAAATAGAAAGTAGGGATCACAAGCTTTCGATTGGTTACTTACATGATCGATTTGCATCACAAAAATACAGTGAAATGGAGCCTTGATCTTCACTTGCCAAGAACCCTAATTCTAGAGAATTTGGGGAATTTTTCTGATTTTTAGTAATTATTATATAATTAATTAATAAAAATTAGGCTATTTATAATTATAAAAATAATACCCCTAATTAAAATTAAGGCCCTAATTATACACCTAATAAAATTAATTTGCCCTTAAATAATATTTTTTGGGTATTAATTTTTAAATATCCAATAAATACAAAATCTATGCCAAAAAATCCCAAAAAAATGTGAATAATCCAAAAATGCAAAGAAATGGAATATTTGAAAGTCCCATAATTTTATGAAAATAAAATTTTGATTTTTGTGGGGCTTAAACGAGAAAATTCCTAAAATAAATGAATGTTCAGAATAACGATATGGTACAAGCCATATTAGGCAAAATAAGGCCTATTAAATATCAGCTATTAAATCAAGGTTTGGGTCGTATAACTTTTGATACAAAAGCATTTAACATAAAATAAAATATCCGATATATACCCGGAAAGTACCCTGATGATACAGAACATATATAGCATATAACAGCAAGGGTTTTACGATTAACTACACTTAATGATATAATAAAAACACATAATTCATCTTTATTATGATATAATACAAGCTTAATTTCTCAGGAGTTACAGTTAAAGTTTGGGTTGTACCATTGAGAGAAGTAAGAATCTACTATCAAGATGGATCATACACATTACTTGAAAGAGACTTACTGAAGGATAAGGATACTGGTACACAGGAATGGCGATCTATATTGGATGTATGGTTGGTAGTAAGATAAAAAAAAGCAAGAGAAATGGCTGAAAAGGAAGAAAGGAGAAGAAAATATATTGAGGAGATAGAAATGCATATACAAAAATTTGAAGAACTCAGGGAAAAGGAGATGAGCAGAATTACCAAGGATGGACAATTTCTAAACATCAAGGTTGGCATATTCTCAAGATTTAGGGTTGGTTTATTGAATGGTTATCTATTAGATGATAAGTTCAAACTTGTAGAAGCTCTAAGAGGGACACCGATCATAGAGGAGCTAGAAGTACTTGTAAACTTAAAGGACCTCATTAAAGAAGAAACAGGAGATGAGAAATTTGTCTAATGAATGTACCTATCTAACTCTTGTAATCATTAAATGCATAAAATATGTAATTCTGTCAATTTTGTATGTAATGTTTTATTGTTCATTGTAACTTGGTGTTAGTCTTGTTACTAGGCATGATTTATGATACGCAATCTTCTCACAAATTGGGGGCGATTGTTGTGCAATACATGCCTGTACAATAACAAGACTAAGTCAAATTGGAAGGCCTAAGAATTAGTTGTATGATAATCTTAACTTGTATTCTGTATTGTATTTCTTGAGTCTGTAAAAGTGTCAAAGATTAGACTAGAGTATTTTTCGATAAACGGTCTCAGGCCTAAGAATAAACTCTGGAAGAAGATCAAGAAGATCATGCCTTAGAGAAATTGTGAAGAAGCTTGGAGTTGAATAAATCTATTTTGGGAAATTGTCAAGATATCTACAAGTCACAGAAATTGTCAAGATATCTACAAGTCACAGATCAAGTCATATAGAGAAGTCATTCGAGAACTCCAGAATGACTTATCGAGAAGTCAAGAATAACTTATCGAGAAGTCTCAGAGATATCGACAAGCCAAATGAAGATATGGAAATTGGAGATATCGACAAGTCATTCCTGTATTCGAGAACTCAGAGATATCGACAAGGCAAAATGAAGATATGGAGTTTGGAGATATTGACAAGTCAATTTTCTCATTAGAGATCTCAAAGATATCGAAAAGTCAAAATGCCTATTGAGATATCAGAGATATCGACAAGTCAATTCTACATGCAGAGATTTGGAGACCTCAACAAGTCCAGTTCACATTCGAGAACTCAGAGTCCTCGACAAGTCAAAACACTTATATAGAACTAAGAGATCTCAATAAGCCATTATACTTATCGATATGTCGGTTCTCTATAGTTCAAACTGGAGATCTCGATATATACCTCAAGTATAGAATGCAGACCAGATAAAGATCCAAGATTGTCGATCAATAAACAAACCAATCACTGATTTGAAAAGTCTACAAAGCAGCTTGAAGAGTACAAGATCAAAGGCCAGGATTAACTGACAAAAGAAAGTCATAGACATGCATAATTTGCAAAGATACACTAAGCCAAAAATGGAAAACTTTAGAGATTACTTTTAGTATGGTTTAGTATAGTCTATTGTATGATGTGTAAACCAATGTTTACTAATCTATAAAGTAAACACCGGTCCTTTACTTTTAATTGTAACAAACTGACCTAGAAAATCTTATATCTCTCTCAAGAAAGAAGCTGAGTTCTTTATCAAAAAAGAACCCAGAAATTTGTAGCAAGACATACTTGATTTTAATATAAAATTAAGTGAGTTTTGAAGATACTGTGTTTATGTGCATGTTTATTAGTTATGTTTAAACACTATATCTCTACAAGTTAAACTACCCTATTCAGCATATCTAAAATAGTTTAAAAACCTTAAAAATATCCTAAAACACACTCACCCCCCTGTGTTATATTCATTACCTAACAGTCTTCTCTCTAAAAACCCACTAGAAAAGAAAATTTGTGAAGTGGCTAATAGGACTCACAAATCTAGTCCAAAAAGAGGTAGAAATGGAAAACATGGAATAAATAAAGTAAGCAATTATAAGTACATTCTTGATGCTCCTAGAAAAGCTTGTTTTAACGGTAATAATACTATTCATATTTCTATAGATTGCAGGAAGATTAGAAATAAAGCCACAAAGATTCATGAGTCTGATATTAGTGGTAGAATAATATTTTACAAACCACAGAATCTTTGTTTTCACTATAGTAGCATTTGACATTCTATTTACACATGTAAAGATTATCATACTTTGTATCACAATAATTGTGATCCTTTACTTAAATTTAATAAAATTGCTATTTCAAATAGATTTGCTACATTGAATGTGCATGCATCTAATAAAGTTAAAACTGTCAGGACAAATCCTGATGGAGCAATTCCTGATGGGCCAAATCCTAACAGGAAGTCTTCTGCTGCAAAAATATATAAGATGTCAAAAAGAACCCAAAAGGTGTGGGTTCTTAAAAATGCTAACTGGTTTCCATATTTCCGATTACAAGGAATCAAGAAGAATGTGCTTGTACTGGATAGTGGTTGTTCTGCACATATAACTGGAAAGAAATCTCTGTTGTCAGAATATGAGGAGAAGGTCGGCCCAATGATTTCCTATGATGATGGCAATATAGGAAAAATACTGAGATATGGAAATATAATCATTGTAAATGTCATCATCTCAAATGTAGCTCTGGTAGAAGGACTGAAGCACAATCTGTTGAGCATCAGTCAAAATACCGATAGAGGATATTATGTTTTGTTTTATGATACTCATTGTAAAGTAGTTCATAAAGTCACAAATAAAGTTGTTTTCAAAGGATACAAACATGGAAACATCTATCAAGCCAAACTTCATGCAGATACTGGTGGACCTGAAACCTGTTTAATAAGCAAAGTATCAGTAGATGATAGTTGGAACTGGCACAAGAAGCTTTCTCATCTTAACTTCAATAATCTTAATGAATTGGTGAAAAGATATTTGGTGAGAGGTCTACCAAAAATGTTTTACTCCCCTGATGGTTTGTGTGATGCATGTCAACAAGCCAAACAAAGAAGGACTTCATTCAAAAGCAAGTCAGAATCATTCATCAAAAAGACATATCAACTGCTAAATCTAGATCTCTTTGGCCCTGTGAATGTCATGTCAATCAACAAGAAAAGGTACACTCTAATTGTTGTTGATGAATATACTAGATTTATATGGGTATTTTTCTTGCACGGTAAGGATGAAACTGCAAATGTTCTTTTGGATCATCTGAGACTAATTGAAAATGGTTCAAAGTACAAAGTGCAAATTCTGAGAAGTAAAAATTGTTACGACCGGCATTTTATGTAATATTATTTGTGGACTTTGTATAATATTAGAGCCGAATGCTAATATACTTAATGATTGTACGTTTGTGTGAATGAAAATTCTGCATTATAAATTTGTTTTGTGTAGAATATGATTTTTCAAAGCAAGAGTTTATTTATTTCCCTTATTTTTGATTTATAAGGAATATTCTAAACCTTGGAGAAATTTTCTTTTAAAAGTTATTTCATTCGCAAATTCCAAAAGTGATCTTATAAAATTTCTAAAAATCCAAGTTATTTTATGGTATAAATTTTTATAATTTTTGAACTTGTATTTTATTTTATAAAAATAAATCTTTAAAAACTTATTTGTTATAATTAGAAAATTACATGGAAGCCCTTGCATGCAAATCACTCTTCTATTCTACCAAGGTCAAAGGAGACCTTTCCAACCCCACTAAATCATTTGTTGTTAACCAAATTACCACACTAACCTTGCATGCAAAATGGCCTAACTTTAGCTAGAGGTCATTTTTGTACATTCTCATTTCCACTCATTTTCTTTGTCAAACAAAAGCATAAAAACCAAAAACAAAGTGGGAGAAGTCATTTCACTTACTCCACACTCCAACACACCTCATTTTTTCTCTCCTCCCCCTCCCTCCCTTGCTCTCGGCCGAACCCCCATTTCCCCCACTCCCTTCCATTTTCCATCCCATTTCTCATCTTTCTTAATGTAATTATTCCACCTACATTTATTTTATATACTTCCCAAGAGTTTTGTGATTTGGGAGATGAAGTTTCATGGTTGCATGTGTAGCTTTTGTGTGATCTCCAAAGAGAAACTCTTGATTCTTGTGAATCCAAGAGCTCTCTATGAGATATATTTTATATATGTGTTAACTAAGTATTTTATGGAGAAACCATGCTTTAAAATCATTTGCATGCTACTGAAATTTCATTATATAATCATGTTTAGCCATGCATGCTAGTTTTAAGATGTTAATATGATGATCAACCATGTTGTGCATGCTACTCTTTTCGAAATCATGTTTTTATGTTTAAAAATCTATAAATTTGAAATATTTGTACTTGAGACAGATTGTTTCCATGATATATCTCTTATTAATAGATAAGAGAAGATATATTTCAAGATTATTAAGGAAGAGTAATAGGTATAAGTCGAATTTGCAAGAATTTAAACTTTATGCTTTAGCCGAAATCTTGTTAAGTGTTTTCCATGAGTTGCATGTTATATTTTTATTTGCATGTTGATGTTCTTGGGCATGGATGATCTCCCCTCCTCTTGAGACACTATTTTAGGATGTTGATGCACTAGGTTTGCTTTAGTAAAGGTTGCATGCTTGGTTAATAAGTGGGAGTCAAGGTGGAACGGGATTAGTTAGTGTTTGCATTTTTCCAGATTTGATGCACTAGTTTATGGGGAAGTTTTGAATGAGCATTTGCTGTGCACTTTGAGGCCCAAGCCACCAGAAGCTAGAACTAGGATTATATAATAGGTTTTAGGTGTTTGTTGGAGTTTTGTAATTCGTTTGCTTAGGTGCATGAGTGAAATCACAAAATCTGTCGAGCAGGGGACAGTTTTGTTGCAACTAAGAAATAGGAAGTTTTGACCATGCCATAGGTAGGCCCTCATTAGGCCCTATTGGGCATTAGTTAGAGGGAGTGTCATAGGATTTTTTCCAGCCATATTTCATAGGATTTGAGTTAGAATCATGTGTCACAAGTTAGTTCAAGTCAGGGCATTTTCTGCCCAGAAAAACAGGGTAACCATGGACTTTAAGCTTAGGCCCAGGGAGGCCCAAGCTAGGCCCTTGAGCCACATCAAGTTTGGGAGTTGCCTTATGATCGGAAGAGTCTAGTGTAGAATTTTTGGAGGTAAACTTGTAGTGTAAGAGTGTCTAATGCACTCAAGAAACCATAGATGTCATTCTGAAATTTACCTTAGTAAGCACCTTCACTTACCACAAAGTTTTGGAGCACTTATGAGTGAGACCTAAGTTGACCACTATAGTTGCAAGATAGCATAAAGCCAGTAGAGTGAAAGGCCCAAGTGAGGGTCAATGGCTTTTGGATGGTTTAGTAAAGACACATCGAGTTAGGAGACCAAAGTTGAGACTTTGTCTAGTTTAGCGATCAAGTGACTTAGTTGGGGATCGAGATCATCCAAGCCTAGTGTTGCATTATGGTGTGTGTGATATTATTTGGTATTAAAATATGATATGTGAGTATATGTGGCTATGTGTACTATTGTATTTATAAGGTGATTATAAATTGCGTGCATATAGGCCTAAGTGTCATTTGTGTTTAATTTCGGGTTGTAAATAGGTTGAGTTGATGAGAATATAATTTTTAATGAGATTATTATTATTTATGTAGGATCTCGAGACGAGGGTAAACTTGCCATAAAGGTCGAGTAAAGCTTCCAGTTGCTCCTACCTGCCAGACCAGTCTAGCCTTTCTCAAGGCAAGTGATTCAACCTACTTTCCAATTTACACTGCGGATGTGTGATAGCTAATTCTTATATATATATGATGCGAGTATTCTGATTTATCTTGTCATACCTGGACCAAGTGATTCTCAAATCTATCTTTGTATTATATAGAAATGCCATGAACCCTCAAGTACATATTGCAAGTAGACCAAAAGTCATATCATGCTAGTATATCAAAGTAACTGGAATGCCATGATAAAATAAAGATTGTTATAATACTTGATTGATCCTCTTGATTAACATGCTATTGATTCCTGAGAAATCTTGATATTTCACCCTGATGCTTGAACCCCAATAGAAACTTTACCATTGATACCTAAAAGCCCTATATTCTTTAAAGTTGTTCACGATTGTTTGATAACCCTATCCTTACCCTAAAGTTTGACATCCTGATATACCTTAAGCTAATGATCACTTTCTTTATACCTTAACACCTCTAGTATACTTGTAACCAGTGATGCTTATCTTCTTGATGTTCTAATACCTATATCTTGTCTAAAACCATTGCTTTAAGCCTAGTTTGGCATTACTCCTTCCTATTATCCAAAAACCCTACTAAATCTCCTTGTCAAAATTCTTGTAAATGAAAACCTTTCAATTACCCTGAAAGAGTGAAGTCTAGTGGATCTTGGCCCTAAGATTTAGTGAATATAATTTCAGTGTTTCAAGTCAAACTTCAATCCCTTGATAAAAATGTTTACTGTTTAAGAGATTTTATTATCAATCGGCATCAATTTTTGAAATGATTAAAATGTGGATTTTCAGTCCCAAAGGGGGATAAATGTTTTTTTTGAATAGTTGATCTGGACTGAGACGTGAGTCCTTTCCACACTTATATTGTAGGCTTAAAAGTTGCCTAGGGATCCCATTAATGTTTTAGAACCCAGCGAGGTTCGGGATTACTTCGCGGCTGATCACCGGCTGTAATCCGTAGCGTCATAAAATGGTTTTTGATTAAGATATGATTTTGAAAATGTTTTGATACAAACAAATGATGCCATCACCCAAAAGTTCATCCCTTATAATTATTTAGCTCTATCTTCACAATGTTATACCTCTTTTTATGTTTTGTATCGTATTTTTTAGCACTTGTTGAGCATTTGGCTCACTACTTGCTTTAACCCTGATATTACAGCTAGCAGCTATGGTTAGATTCAAGCAGACAGCATGTAAGACTTGTGATGCCAATGCGTATGTCCGAGCTCAGGTAGAATAAGAGATAGTTTTATGTGAGGACTCGATATTAAAACCAGTTGTAATAGATGGTAGTGTTGGGCTGTTGGAAATATCTTGGATTCAGTTATATTTACTTTCTTTTAAATATTGTAATAGTTATATATTATGTATTGTTAAGTTGGGGGTGTGACAGGTTTTGGTATCAGAGCTACGATTTAGTCCCTGGACAGCCCAAATAGGTTATAGGATATATGTATAGGTTATAAATAATATGCGAGAGGGCAGGTTACGTAAACTTATTATTAATACTCCTCTTATTGGTTTGTCAGCAAAGGGCGCACTCCTCGTCATCCGTGGGTCGGACGACACTATTGCTTTCTCCGTGTATGCTGAGTTGAGGCGCGAGTTTGACATGCTTCAGGGAAAGTACGAACGACTGACAGACCGATTGAAGAACGTGT
Organism: Apium graveolens; assembly: GCF_009905375.1. Taxonomy (NCBI): domain Eukaryota; kingdom Viridiplantae; phylum Streptophyta; class Magnoliopsida; order Apiales; family Apiaceae; genus Apium; species Apium graveolens. The sequence goes on from NC_133647.1 coordinate 37,851,715, forward strand.
ATCCGGACAGCCGAAACTATGAAGGGAAGCCTAAGGAGCAGATGACTGCGAGACTTGAGACTTTAGTTCAGTACGTCAACACTAAGCTTGAGGAGATGCCATCACACCAGGACCGCACCAGCCAGTATATCATCCAGATGGTGGCGGATGAGCTCCAGAGCATTGTGAAGACGCTTCGAGAGGAGAAGACTACCAAGCCCCGTTCTGATAGAGTGGAGCCTTAGTTCTTTCCATTATCTACCTCTCATGTTGTTGTATTATCGGACTTCGTAGGATTCCCAGTTGTTTCCTTTAAATAAGCATGTTATTCCTAGAATCAAACTTTATCCTAATCTTGATGTATTGCGACCTTTAAATTTCAAATATTATCGTTCCATTTGCTTTCAACTGTTATCTTACGCCTTTATATGCATCACCATATTTGTTTAATTTGAAACTTGACCTCAAATGTAAATAAGAATGCCATGCGATACCCTCGAATTATTTCATTATTCATACCTGTTTTGACGTAACTCTTATTTCAAGATCATGCCACCCAAAAAGAAGAACCCAACAACCACATCTACCACAGATCCAAATATTCTTCGATTACTAGAAACCTTACAACAGCAAACAAATGCTATAGCTCAACAACCACTAACTCTTCAACAACGATTTAAAAACAAAGATAACCGTGAACCACACCAACCACCTGATCCACCAGTACCACCTCGACAAGTTGTTACTTTCAAGGCTTTTCAGAATGTGAATCCACCTGCATTTCATGATACCACTGATCCAATAATAGCTAACACATGGATTAAGGAAATGGAAAGGGATTTTGAGTTGGTACAGTTAGAGGACGATCAGAAGACACCATATGCTACTTACTTCTTGAAGGGCGAAGTCATCTATTGGTGGGAATCAGTAAAAGCTATGGAAGCAAATCAGCAAGTTTCTTGGGAGAGATTTAAGAAGTTATTTCTGGAAAAGTATTACCCTAAGTACATACAGAATCAGATGGAGCTTAAATTTCTTGAATTGAAGCAAGGGAATATGTCTGTATTGGAGTATGAGAAGAAGTTCACAGAGTTATCAAGGTTTGTGACAAAGTATACCAGCAATGAGGAGGAAAAAGCAAAGAGATTTCAACAAGGATTAGAGCCTTGGATCAGAGATAGAGTGGCTATGTTTGAGCTTGATACTTATGCAGGAGTAGTACAGAAAGCTGCTCTGATTGAGAACAATGGGATGCAGTCAGGAAAGGAAAGGGATAACAAGAAGAGAAAGGTTCCATTTTATGGAGAAAAGTCTGAAGCCGGAAATTTACAAGATCGGAATATAAAGAGGATTGGATTCCATAAGGGCGGAAATTTTCAAAAGAAGGGAAATTTGAGCAAAAGACAAGAATCAAAGGGGAACAACCAGGCAAGCCAAGGACAAATTGGAGAGAATAGATTTCAGAGACCGGAATGCAAGCATTATGGAAGAAGGCACCCCGGAGTGTGTAATAAGATGAGCATGACATGCTATAGGTGCAACCAGAAGGGATATTTGGCAAACGAATGTAAGATGCCGAAGCTAGGAGTTACATGTTACAAGTGTGGAAAGACTGGACACATAGCTAGGGAGTGCAAGACAACTGGACCAGTCAAAGCTCTAATGAATGTGGCAAGTACTAGTGCAAGCGTGCCAGCCGAGGTATTGGCATTACCTCCACCACCTACAACAACTCCGCAAGAAACAACAAGGACATTCGATTTGAAAATGAAGGACGATATTCAGAACTCTGAGATGATAGCAGGTACACTTTTACTAAATAATGTTGAAGCTAAAGTATTGATTGATTCGGGAGCAACGAGATTGTAATAACCCCAATTTTTGGAATTTTTGAAACACGGATGAATAGTAACTTTTGCTGATGATGCTGATTAAGGAAAATTATCAGACCACACTATATAGGAGTACTGTTATGGAAATTCTAAGATCATATTAGTATTCCATAAAGTAAATAAGTGTATGTAAAGATCGTCAGAATCCAAGTCTGAACACCTTGATTTTTCTTGAAAATCCACCAGATACCGAAAGAATTGAGTATAAGGTAACATGATTAAAAGGATTTAAATTCAAGGATTATAAGAGAGGATCATAAAAAGGAATATAATATATTGAGAAAGGTCTAGGGGAACCCAAGTAATAATATCCCGGGTATGATCCCTCAAACGATAAACGAGAACGAAAATTAAGCGAACCGTATAACAGATCAGCGATCATTAGCCAAGTGATTAGGAGTTAATCAAAGGGGTTAGTGGATGATGATGTCATCACACCAACAAAAGAAGGACAAGTGTAACAAGATGACATAGAAGGATGACATAAGCATGACCAAAAAGGGAAGGAATTGTTGGTTGATTTTAAGCCATTCATTTTTTTACCATGGTAAAAGGTTAATTAACAAAACAAAAAGGGAAAGCAACCAAGCAAACATCATCTTCTCCCCCTCATTATTTGCTCTCGGCTTTTCCATGAAAAGCAAAGGAGAAATTTTCAAAACTCAAGCTACACACCTTCAAAAATTAAGAGGTTTGTTTCCTTAGCTTCCATAATTCATGACTTAGTTATGTTATGAGTTTGAAGGCAAGATTCCAAGGTTTACTAAGCTAATCAATTCATCAAAGTTCTTGGTGAATACTGTTTTCAAGAAACTAACTTTGTGTTTTCTTATGTTTTCTTCAAGATCCAAGCTTAGTAGAGATAGTTAAGGGTTACTTAAGGCTTCCTAAGTGATTCTCCACTCTCCAAGGAAGGTATAACTTCTCGAACCCTTAATCTTAAGTTTTGTTGGTTTGGATATTATAATGTTTAGATGATGGGTTAGTGTAATGGGTGTGTACTCATGTTTAGAGCTTGTTATGAGTAATATAGTTCATGAGAAGCATGATTATGGTAAATTTAGAGATTGGTTGGTTTGTAATGTTTTTTTGGAATGGTAAATCTTGATTATTAGTTAATGAACTTAAGTATAAGCTTTTAGTTCATGATTGAGAGTAATATAAATTGGAAATATTGAGATGTTGGGGCTGTTGTAGTAGAGGATGGATGGAGTTTGGTTGTAGTAATGATTGTGGGATTGATTGCGGATTGATTTGGAGTTGTACAAATTTGGTAATCGCGTAAACATAGCCGTCGTAATGCCCGATTTACCTTAGACTGTTTTTTTTCTTAACTTCAGGACCCGTGAACTCACTGTAAGAGTCTGACCATTGCCATTTTTAGATAGTTCATGTTATGAGCTTCGTTTTGATATATGGTTCGCTTGAATCCGATGTACGGTTTAGGAGAAACGACCGTTTTAAGTAACGGCGTTTCGCGAACGAACCATTACCCCTCGCCTTACTTTGAAACCTTGGTTAAGGCTCTTAAATGACTAATTGGAGTATGAAACAATTATGTAAAGTGGATTAGGCAGTTGGTAGAGTACTCGCAAAAGAATCGCCTTAAAATTCTTAATGGTTAATTTATTAAAAATGGTGGAGTCGATGGTACTCGAATGACTTATGTGATTCGTTAAGCGTAGAAGTGACCATTAGCGAACATTAAGGTTCAATTGGTTAAAGTCTAGTTTCTTAAGCGACCGGGGTTTAATTCCGACTTATATTATTGTTCATAGGTTATCGGACCCACTCTAAGCTTAAGTCTATCCGGGAACACTCAGGCAAGTTTTCTACCCGTTATACTGTTGTTGTGATGTAAATATATGTATATGCATTATCTTGTGATAAGTGCATGATTGTTATTAGTAAATTTTGTGATATATTGGAGCATGCTGATATGGTATATATGCATGTCTGTTTCGTAATCTTGATATCTAATTGTTGATTCAAATGCTTATAAGTTGCATAATACCTATGCTAGAGATAAGCAGTAGTTGCGTATACCCTTAGTATAGGGGACCCAAAGGTGAACATTTTCTAAAACCGGGAGTCGATGTTCTCGAGTATTATATATATTTATATATATATATATATATATATATATATAGTTTTTAAAACTATTAATCAAATAAGGTTTATTCGATAACTTTATTTTTATTAATGAATATTACTTTGAATATTCATTCGAGGACTTATAACTCGGTTTATTTTATTTAATGAATATTATTTTGAATATTCATTCGAGGACTTATGACTCCGTTTATTCAATTTAATAAATATTATTTTGAATATTCATTTGAGGACTTATGACTCCGCTTATTTACTAAATAATATTCTTTATTTTAAAGAATAATATTTCGATAATCAAACTTATTTTCGATTATTCAAATAAAGATCATACTTTCGTATAAGTATATCTTTGGTTATTTATTATTCATTTCAAGTATGAGTTTTAAAACTTCTACTTCAAATTATTTATATAGAGATTATCCTTATGGGGATATTATTTAAATAATAATATTTAGATATTTTCTAATATATTTGGACTGATTTATTCTATTAAATCAGCATTACTCCAAACATTCTTAAAAATGTTTTCGAGTCTTCAAAATGATTTTAAAATTTAGAGCGGACCCCAAAACTCGTTTTCAAATTTAAGATCTTCCTTTTTGAAGGGGACTTGAATACTCGCTCAAAAATTTAAGGGATCCGGCTCTGTGGTGTATTTTATATTCGCAACGAGGTTGCTGTTTTGATAAATGAATTGATTACTTACCCAATGTTCGGGAAGTAAGTCCATCTATTTGAGCCGGCATAAGCAATATGGGCTCAGTGGGCGTCCATGAAAGTGTAAGTGTCTTAGTGGGAGTCCATCAATGCGTAAGTTGCTGAGTGGCAGTCCAGCATAGGTCCTATTGCGGCCAGGGTGATGACCAGTGGGGAATTCGTCCATCTACTAGTAGAAAAGAATACTTATTGGTATCTTTGCCTGATCAGCAAGATATCAGGTTTATGCCAAGGTTTTCTTGTTTCCAAATTCATTAGATATTGCAACTCTGTTTATAATTTTCATAACAGAGGTTTTCAAGGAGTGTATGAAATGTATATATATATATAGGTGTATATATATATCGGGACTTAATGAAGTATCTCGTAACTTCATTATTTATAATGATATTTCAAAGATTGAATCTATCCAAGTCTTTTCTTATAGTCTCATCTATGTGATGAACTTTTGAAACTGATTATACCTTGAACGGTGGTAGTTCAAGTAGTATTGGGAAAAGATATAAGTATATTAGAGTATCTTGTAACTTCATCTTTTAAACTTATATCTAGTAAATGATTATCTTATGCATGTCAAAGATTTTCAGAAAAACGTTGAGACAAGGTTAGATATATGAGATCACCTTGCAACGATATTTTTATACAGTTATAAACTGGAACTCTGTGTATATTATACATGTCAGAGGATTTCAAAGATTGTTAAAAGTATATATGTATATATATACTGAATATTTTGCGACTTGGTCGCGTTAAGATAACAAACTTGGTTCATTTTTACTTGACCAAGACTTTCATGAGTACTATGAGAATGCTCATATATTGTTAATTATTATACATATTATTTTGGTGGGCTTGTTGCTCACCCTTGCTTTCTTCTTCATCACACAACAACAGATAGAAAAGATGAACATGACCAAGCTCCCAATTCGCAAGCGGTTAGGAAACGTTCCGCAGTTTTCTGGAGGCGTTGATGCCGTAGTAGCTGAGGTAGGAATTACCAATAGGCTAGGCTTTCAACTGCTGATGCATTAGACTTATGTATCTATATGAATTGTAATAATGGCAAAGAAATGTAAATTTATTCAGAAACCCTTTTAAGGTAACGGTTTATAATTGTGGAATAAAATGACTTGTGTTATTTTTGGTATTCATCACTGAGGCTATAACTTGTGGTGTGTGTGTGTGTATATTGTGGGGTCACAGTACGCAGTAGTTGGTTGTTTATTAAGGTTAAATGTTATTAAGGGAAATGGAACTCGTGACAACCCGAATCCCCGACCCCGGATTTGGGGGTGTTACGGAGATTTTCATATCAGAAACTTTTGTTGATAAACTTCAATGTGATAAAATGATTATGAACGAGGTAGTAAATGTGGTAATTGCGAACCAAGAGAAGATTCCTGTGAGTCAACTCTATCCGAAGTGTGAGATTGATATTTCGGGGTATAAGTTTTCAGCCGACTTGATACTCTTTAAGTTGGGAGAGTTCGATATAATTCTAGGTATGGATTGGTTAGGGAAGAATAACGCCCAGATTAATTGTAAGACCAAGAAAGTGTATTTAAAGATGAAGAGTGGAGAGAAGGTAGTATTTAAGGGACAGAGGCAAGAGCAGCTGTTTCTTACAATCGTTCAGGCTAAGAAGTTACTTAGAAAAGGTTGTGAGTCGTTCCTAGCTTATGTAGTGGATTCAGAAAAGGGAAACCCCAGCATAGAAGATATTCCTGTAGTTAACGAATTCCCAGATGTGTTTCCAGACGAACTACCAGGCCTATCGCCAGATCGACAAATCGAGTTCGAGATCAACCTTGCTCCGGGCACAGAACCAGTTTCAAAGGCCCCATATAGAATGGCACCAGCAGAAATGAAAGAGTTAGCAAGCCAGCTACAAGAATTGTTGGACAAAGGAGTGATACGGCTAAGTACGTCGCCATGGGGAGCACCTGTTCTGTTTGTAAAGAAGAAAGATGGAAGTATACGACTATGAATAGATTATCGGGAGTTGAATAAGGTGACCATTAAGAACCGCTACCCGCCACCAAGAATAGATGACCTATTTGATCAGCTGAAAGGAGCAAAGTGCTTTTCAAAGATTGACTTAAGATCAGGATACCATCAATTAAAGATCAAAAAAGAAGATATTCCCAAGACAACATTCAGGACTAGATACGGACATTATGAATTATTAATAATGTCTTTTGGATTGACTAATGCTCCTGCAGCATTTATGGATCTGATGAATCGGGTATTTAAAAAGTATTTGGACAAGTTCGTAGTGGTATTCATTGATGACATCCTTATATATTCAAAATCGGAAGAAGAACATAAGCAGAATTTATGGATAGCATTGGAGATACTCCGACAAGAGAAGTTGTATGCCAAGTTTTCTAAATGTGAGTTTTGGTTAAAGGAAGTTCAATTTTTGGGACACGTCATTGGAGATGAAGGAGTTAAAGTAGATCCGACAAAGATTGAGGTGATTATAAGTTGGGAGAGGCCAAAGACACCTACAGAAGTGTGAAGTTTTCTAGGATTGGAAGGGTATTATCAGAAGGTTTGTCAAGGATTTTTCGAAAATCGCCACGCCATTGACTAAGTTAACGAGGAAGAATCAGAAGTTCGAATGGAATGCAGAATGTGAGGATAGGTTTCAAGAGTTGAAATAGAGATTGGTAACAGCTCCGGTGTTAGTACTACCAGACGACCAAGGAAACTTTGTGATTTTCAGCGATGCTTCACATAAAGGATTGGGTTGTGTGCTAATGCAACACAATAAGGTGATTGCGTATGCATCAAGACAGTTAAAACTGCATGAATTAAAGTACCCGACGCATGACTTGGAACTAGCCGCCATAGTGTTCGCACTTAAGATTTGGAGACATTACCTCTACGGGGAAAAGTGTGAAATCTACACGGATTACAAGAGTTTAAAGTACATTTTTACTCAGAAGGAGCTCAATATGAGGCAAAGGAGATGGTTGGAATTGATTAAGGACTATGATTGCTCGATAAATTATCATCCTGGAAAGGCGAACGTTGTAGCCGATGCCTTGAGTAGGAAGGAAAGATTGAATATGATAGCAACACCAAAAGAATTGTCTGAAGAGATTAAAAGGTTTGAATTGGAACTTTGTGATTGTGGAATAGTTGAAGAGGTTTGTCGTGCAATGACTTTTCAGCCAACACTAGTGGAAAAGATAAGGAAATGTCAGGAAGAAGTAATGGAGAAAGAGAAGAATCAGCTAACTGGAGAAGAGATTGGTACTCAAAAGGATAAGCAAGGTATACTAAGGTTTTCCTCAAGAATTTGGATTCCTCATGTACCTGAATTGAAGAACGAGATTTTGCAAGAAGCCCACAATTCAAGATTTTCAATCCATCCGGGAAGCACCAAGATGTATCGGGACTTAAAGCAGAACTTTTTGTGGCCAAATATGAAGCGAGAGGTGGCAGAATGGGTTGCGAAGTGTTATACTTGTCAGAAAGTGAAGGCAGAACATCAACGACCAAGCGGATTAATTCAGCCCCTAAAAATTCCAGAATGGAAATGGGAGATTATTGTTATGGACTGTATAGTGGGACTTCCACGAACGAAATCAGGACATGACGCTATATGGGTTATAGTTGATTGCCTTACGAAGTCGGCGCATTTCCTTCCAATTAATGAGAAGTCGTCATTGGACAGGTTGGTTCATCTGTATGTGCGTGAAATCGTACTAAGGCATGGAGTACCCGTATCGATAGTTTCAGACAGAGATCCCCGATTTAACTCGAGATTCTGGAAGCAATTTCAAGAGAGTCTTCGAACGAAGTTGAACATGAGTACGGCGTATCACCCGCAGACTGATGGTCAGAGCGAAAGGACAATTCAAACAATCGAGGACATGTTGCACAGTTGTGCAATCGATTTTGCAGGAAGTTGGGACGACCACTTGCCATTAGTAGAATTCTCTTATAACAACAGCTATCACTCCAGTATTGGCATGCCACCATACGAAGCTTTGTACGAATGGAAATGTAGATCACTGATAAGTTGGGATGAAGTAGGAGAAGGAAAGATTCTGGGCTCGGAATTGGTATAACAGTTGCATGAGACAGTCAAGTTAATTCAGAAAAGGTTGCTCGCTGCTCAAGATAGACAGAGAAAGTATGAGGATCCAGCGCGTAAGGATGTTAGATTCCAAGTAGGCGAAGCCGTTTTGCTGAAGGTGTCACCAAGGAAAGGGTTGTCTAGATTTGGCAAGAAAGGGAAGTTAGCACCTAGATATATAGGTCCTTTTGAAATTTTGAGTCAAGTGGGGAAGATAGCCTAGGAGTTAGCCTTACCACCTCAGTATCAGCATGTGCATAATGTGTTCCATGTGTTATTGCTTAAGAAGTACAATCCTGATGCCAACCACGTGATAGAATATGAACCTGTAGAAATTCAGGCAGACCTGTCATTTATGGAGCAACCTGTCAAATTACTCGACTGGCAAGTAAGGAGTCTTAGGAATAAGTCGGTAAAGTTAATGAAAGTACTTTGGGGGAACCCCAAGGTTGAAAAATCAACTTGGGAGTTAGAGTCTGATATGCGTTCCCGGTATCCTCATCTGTTCTCTTAGATTCTGGGGATAGAATCCCTTAAGGGGGAGGGGATGTTACGACCGACATTTTATGTAATATTATTTATGGACTTTGTATAATATTAGATCTGAATGCTAATATACTTAATGATTGTACGTTTGTGTGAATGAAAATTTTGCATTATAAATTTGCTTTATGTATAATATGATTTTTCAAAGTAAGAGTTTATTTATTTCCCTTATTTTTGATTTATAAGGAATATTCTAAACCTTGGAGAAATTTTCTTTTAAAAGTTATTTTATTCGCAAATTTCAAAAGTGATCTTATAAAATTTCTAAAAATCCAAGTTATTTTATGGTATAAATTTTATAATTTTTGAACTTGTATTTTATTTTATAAAAATAAATCTTTAAAAATTTATTTGTTATAATTAGCAAATTACATGGAAGCCCTTGCATGCAAATCACTCTTCTATTCTACCAAAGGGCAAAGGAGACCTTTCCAACCCCACTAAATCATTTGTTGTTAACCAAATTACCACACTAACCTTGCATGCAAAATGGCCTAACTTTAGCTAGAGGTCATTCTTGTACATTCTCATTTCCACTCATTTTCTTTGTCAAACAAAAGCATAAAAACCAAAAACAAAGTGGGAGAAGTCATTTCACTCACTCCACACTCCAACACACCTCATTTTTTCTCTCCTCCCCCTCCCTCCCTTGCTCTCGGCCGAACCCCCATTTCCCCCACTCACTTCCATTTTCCATCCCATTTCTCATCTTTCTTAGTGTAATTCTTCCACCTACATTTATTTTATATACTTCCCAAGACTTTTGTGATTTTGAAGATGAAGTTTCATGGTTGCATGTGTAGCTTTTGTGTGATCTCCAAAGAGAAACTCTTGATTCTTGTGAATCCAAGAGCTCTCTATGAGATATATTTTATATATGTGTTAACTAAGTGTTTTATGGAGAAACCATGCTTTAAAAACCTTTGCATGCTACTGAAATTTCATTATATAATCATGTTTAGCCATGCATGCTAGTTTTAAGATGTTAATATGATGATCAACCATGTTGTGCATGCTACTCTTTTCGAAATCATGTTTTTATGTTTAAAAATCTATAAATTTGAAATATTTGTACTTGAGATAGATTGTTTTCATGATATATTTCTTATTAATAGATAAGAGAAGATATATTTCATGATTATTAAGGAAGAGTAATAGGTATAAGTAGAATTTGCAAGAATTTAAACTTTATGCTTTAGCCGGAATCTTGTTAAGTGTTTTTCATGATTTGCATGTTATATTTTTATTTGTATGTTGATGTTCTTGGGCATGGATGATCTCCCCTCCTCTTGAGACACTATTTTAGGATGTTGATTCACTAGGTTTGCTTTAGTAAAGGTTGGATGCTTGGTTAATAAGTGGGAGTCAAGGTGGAAAGGGATTAAGTTAGTGTTTGTATTTTTCCAGATTTGATGCACTAGTTTACGGGGAAGTTTTGAATGAGCATTTGCTGTGCACTTTGAGGCCCAAGACACCAGAAGCTAGCACTAGGAGTATATAATAGTTTTTAGGTGTTTTTTGGAGTTTTGTAAGTCGTTTGGTTAGGTGCACGAGTGAAATCACAAAATCTGTCGAGCAGGGGACAGTTTTGTTACAACTTAGAAGTAGGACGTTTTGACCATGTCATAGGCAGGCCCTCATTAGGCCATGTTGGGCCTTAGTTAGAGGGAGTGTCATAGGAGTTTTTCCAGCCATAGTTCATAGGATTTGAGTTAGAATCATGTGTCACAAGTTAGTTCAAGTCAGGGCATTTTCTGCCCAGAAAAACAGGGTAACCATGGACTTTAAGCTTAGGCCCAGGGAGGCCCAAGCTAGGCCCTTGAGCCACATCAAATTTGGGAGTTGCCTTATGATTGGAAGAGTCTAGTGTAGAATTTTTGGAGGTAAAATTGTAGTGTCAGAGTGTCTAATGCACTCTAGAAACCATAAATGTCATTCTGAAATTTACCTTAGTAAGCACCTTCACTTACCACATAGTTTTGGAGCACTTATGAGTGAGACCTAGGTTGACCACTATAGTTGCAAGATAGCATAAAGCCAATAGAGTGAAAGGCCCAAGTGAGGGTTAATGGCTTTTGGATGGTTTAGTAAAGGCACATCGAGTTAGGAGACCAAAGTTGAGACTTTATCTAGTTTAGCGATCAAGTGACATAGTTGGGGATCGAGATCATCCAAGCCTAGTGTTGCATTATGGTGTGTGTGATATTATTTGGTATTAAAATATGATATGTGAGTATATGTGGCTATGTGTACTATTTTATTTATAAGGTGATTATAAATTGCGTGCATGTAGGCCTAACTGCCATTTGTGTTTAATTTCGGCTTGTTAATAGGTTGAGTTGATGAGAATATATTATAATGAGATTATTATTAATTTATGTTGGATCTCGAGACGAGGGTAAACTTGCCATAAAGGTTGAGTAAAGCTTCCAGTTGCTCCTACCTGCCAGACCAGTCCAGCCTTTCTCAAGGCAAGTGATTCAACCTACTTTCCAGTTTACACTGCGGATGTGTGATAGCTAATTCTTATATATATATGATGCGAGTATTCTGATTTATCTTGTCATACCTAGACCAAGTGATTCTCAAATCTATCTTCGTAATATATGGAAATGCCATGTACCCACAAGTACATATTGCAAGTAGATCAAAAGTCGTATCATGCTAGTATATCAAAGTAATTGGAATGCCACGATAAAATAAAGATTGTTATGATACTTGATTGATCCTCTTGATTAACATGCTATTGATTCCTGAAAAATCTTGATATCTCACCCTGATGCTTGAACCCCAATAGAAACTTTACCATTGATACCTAAAAGCCAGATATTCTTTAAAGTTATTCACGATTGTTTGATAACCCTATCCTTACCCTAAAGTTTGACATCCTGATATACCTTAAGCTAATGATCACTTTCTTTATACCTTAACACCTCTAGTATACTTTTAACCAGTGATGCTTATCTTCTTGATATTCTAATACCTATACCTTGTCTAAAACCAATGTTTTAAGCCTAGTTTGGCATTACTCCTTCCTATTATCCAAAAACCCTACTAAATCTCCCTGTCAAAATTCTTGTAAATGAAAACCTTTCAATTACCCTGAATGAGTGAAGTCTAGTGGATCTTGGCCCTAAGATTTAGTGAACATAATTTCAATTTTTCAAGTCAAACTTCAATCCCTTGATAAAAATGTTTACTGTTTAAGAGATTTTATTATTAATAGGCATCAGTTTTTGAAATGATTAAAATATGGATTTTCAGTCCCAAGGGGGGATAAATGTTTTCTTTGAATAGTGGATCTGGACTGAGACGCGAGTCCTTTCCACACTTATATTGTAGGCTTAAAAGTTTCCTAGGGATCCCATTAATGTTTTAGAACCAAGCGAGGTTCGGGATTACTTCGCGGCTGATCACCGGCTGTAATCCGTAGCGTCATAAAATGGTTTTTGATTAAGATATGATTTTGAAAATGTTTTGATATAAACAAATGATGCCATCACCCAAAAGTTCATCCCTTATTATTATTTAGCTCTATCTTCACAATGTTATATCTCTTTTTATGTTTTGTATCGCATTGTTTAGCACTTGTTGAGCATTTGGCTCACT